>NW_022747660.1:389556-401276 GCF_011630105.1 Anneissia japonica | reverse complement strand
ACAAACACACACACACCTATATACATATATATACATCTATATGTATATATATATGTATATGTATATATATACATATATACATAAAATTTGCTTAGAAAAATGTTCATTTATTAATCACTTTCTTCTCAGTGTTTATTATCATTTTACAATAGCATTAGAAATCATTGGTGGTGGGATATGTATATATAATCTGAGTGTTCAGTGTATATTTTTTAATCATAGATACTGAAGGCCCTGTTGTAAGCTGTCCAACGTACTCAAACAACATGATTTCTAACGTATCTACATCTTCCTGGTCAGTGTTCACTGATAGGGCCTCCAGTTCTGCTCGGTTATATTGGTCACCAGCTAACGCTACGGACAACAGTGGGACTGTGGTGTCTGTTACCTCAAATTATAACCCCGGGGACGTATTTCCGGCTAGTATTGTTTCCCATCAAATAACGTACACTGCAATCGATAAACATAACAACATGGGCAATTGCTCATTCTTTATAACAGTTGAAGGTTTGTCAATTTTGATGTGTGACTTTATTAGTCTTTACAGCAGTAAATAATAATTATGACCAAAAATGTATGTTGATAATATGATCCATTACAAATGCGAATGTTACACTTTAATACGCAATGCCAAAGTTTACGATTGAACATTAACGAACTAATAATATTGCTGTGATGTAATTATTATGTAAACCAGAAGTTCCCAACCTGGTGTCTACGCACCTGTCTGTTTAATTATTGGGATTCGCCTAGCCAAGAGGGTCAATATGGAGTCCTTCAATCGTGAATTAGCTTTCATGTATTTTGTTGCAATTCATACTATTATATTTTATTCTTTTCTGAAATAATACTGCTTAGACCTCGAGGTCCGTAAAGACATTTAATCCTGAGTTCTGCGGGTGAAAAACGATTGAGAACCACTGGGTTAGACTAAAATAGCCAAGAATAGATGTAGTCGTGATAAAGTGACAAACACTTATCTAAATCCTCAACTACAACTAAAAATAATTGTTCATGATTTTTGTAAATGAAAAAACAAATGTCCAAAAAGTCGTTGTCTCTTTTCACAGTTACTGTGGCTTCGCTTTATTTAAAGCCCTGCTCCATTTGAATAATGAAACGTTCACAAATTCCTTAATAGCACGGCAATAATTAACGATAAAAATATTTATACTTATTATTTATTCAGATTTGGAATGTCCATCAGTCGAATGTCCGTCTCAATTATATTCAAAATCTCCTTTCTTAATATGGAACATTACACTCAGCGATAACACTGGAGTACTTCACTGGATGGCAAACGACTCTCGTGTTGTGCCGTCTAACTCTACCCTAAATCACACTGATATCACCTTAGCACAAAATGGAACCTTTTCAGCTGGTACAAGTTTCATTGAATATGTAGTGAGAGATATGTCTGGAAATATAGGGGAATGTTTACTTGCAATCACTGTCGAAGGTAAGATTAGTGTAGTATAGTTGTGGCTTTATTCTTTTTAGGCTGAGGGGCAGAAGCTGTTGTTATATCGAACTAGCCGGTGTTTATTTTGAGTATCCAATTGTGAAAAGACGCTGCCTCGATGCATGTTGATGGACGCCTCTACCATTTTCGAAGCAGGATTGATTCATTCGTTGTGCACATTATACTTTACTCATTGTTTCCTTTGTTGTTTTTTGTTTATCTCTAATTGTGGGCGCTTTGTATCCTAAAAAAAGCACCAAAACATTTACATCATTTATATTTATTATTATATTTTTCACGTCCTTCTAATGGTAACTTAAAGATTCGTGCTCGTGCGAAAATAATAAATTATTGAGTTTCATATTTCTAGTGTATTAGGTAATTTTAATATATTTCTTGACAAACTAAATTTTATTCACGTATATAAGATACATATGTGAGGTCGCACCACGAACTGAGACGCAGCGTCGGTGAAATCATATTGAGATGAGTTTTAAATATGTTCTGACTTTTACAAGTTCCATTGTAATATAAACACTCAGTATAAGGGAAATGCAAAGTGGTCGTTAAAAGGTAGTCAGTATTCATTAACGTATGAATGTATTTTACTGTTTAAGAATGAAAATTGCATTATGTCGTTCAGTTCGCTTCGGTCGTTTGACTTTTGACCAGGGCCACGCCATTGTCTGATTTTAACGGTGTTAAATTATCTACTATCTATTTCAGACTTGGAAAAACCGTCAATAATTTGTCCCAGTAATTTCTCTAATTACTATGATTATGTATTTGGTTTTCATCGCCTTGTTGCCGATTACAATCGGTCATATGCAACAGTCACGTGGCCTTCTCCAGAGGTCAACGACAACAGTCAAGAGCCTGTCACGTGGGAAAGTTTCCCATATAAATCAGGTGATAAGTTTCCTATTCGACAGTTTCCACCATACACTGTACAATTCACTGCAACCGATCAATCTGGCAATAATATATCCTGTTACGTATATTTTACAATAGTAGGTAAGCAAACATGGTTTAATTATATATACATACATAATACATAAATTGTTTCCCATAGCATTGTTCTTTTTTAAAATTTAACTTTTAATTTATATAAACACATTCAAAGTACTATGGTATAATGAGCTATAAGAAGTCCCTTTATAATACATAATATTTATCGTTTCTATAATCCCTAAGTGATATAGGAAATAATATGAAGACCTAAATAAATAAGCTCCACCTCAAGTAGAAACAATATGACTAAATTACATTTTTTTTTACAATATTCAGCAATGGATTACTTTCAATTAACATTTTACAATGAAACGTTTACAAAGTGAATCTGTCCGTTTACATTTCATGGATTTTCAGAAAGTTGTGTATAAGAGACAGATATATATATATATATATAAAACGTGTCATATTGTTTGAAGTTCAATCAAATATATTAAAAATATTTCTTTTTTCAGATATCGAACCACCGATTATCACATGTCCAACAAATATCACAAATTACCACGATACATACTTCGGCATTGTCAGAGCTGCAATCGATTCGGGTTCCAAAACAAGTACAGTAACTTGGGATTACCCTACTATGTCTGACAACAGCGAAGGTCATGTAAAGATGACGTCAACCTACCAATCTGGTGAAAGTTTTGCACCAAGATTGTATCCACCTTATGAAGTAGAGTTTACTGCTGAAGATGAATCTGGAAACAAGAATACCTGTAAATTATACTTCCTTGTAACAAGCAAGTTCACTGATGGCAAATAAATTAAGTTTTCGCAACATTAGCATATGAATTCGCATGGCCTCACCAGTTTCTGATCCATCTTAGTGTGAATTGTTTTTCTTTGTTAAAATTTTTTTTTTTATTGACGCTTCTGCTAGCAAAATGTAAACATAAACTTAGGAGTGGCATAAATTTAAATGGATAAATATATTCTTTGTTATCTGCAACTTCCTGAAAGACATCCATATGCCCATTTTACCCTTTATCTTGCTTTTATATATAAAATCAATTCCTAAACAGAATGTTGTCAGTATTTGTATTTGTTTTAGTGATACAAATAAATACAAACTTATAATATACACCATTTTTGCCAAATTTGAAATGGAAATTTCCGAGGACCTGCCAAGTACCATTAGGGGACTTCTAGAGGCCTGGCATCTCGCTCTACGTAGTTTTCATTATGGATTAATTAAACGATAAATCAAAATACTAACGAGCACAAGTATATTAAAACGATAAAAGAACGAAACTTTAATATCAGAAACACAAATCTAAGTCTTAAAAAGCTATTTCAATGATTACATACTGTAGCTGCCTCAACGTAGCAGCTTTAATATGCTGATCAAAAAGGACACTGAAACGATTTTACTGGCTTCGGCTGTATCATCATTTATTCTATATTTCTTGCCGTCATATCATGCCGTGTCGTAAAATTCTGGCAATCAAATAACAACAATCATAATTATTAACATTCAGAAAATAGCAATACAATCATAACACTAATTAATTAAATCATCATTAAATCAAACTTCAGGCTTATGTAGTTATTTATCATATTATTATCAACACTGCTCATCCACAGTATTAATTGTAATTACTAATTATTATTATAATCGTGTTCATAGGTAAGTCAATGTATTACAAATGATTCCACAGTCGAATGTAGATCCTAGTATAGAGAAATATCATAGTTAACAACAATAACAGTATGAACAGTATCCTGCTGTGCTGCTCAATTAAGCGGAACGGACCCGCATCGAGTGTACGACTTTCAGCGAATCATCAATGAAGGAAGTTTCAAACACAATAACTTTAAATTTAAGCCTAGAATGCTTACAATGCAATATCATATAAAATAATCAAATTTTTCAACCTAGCAATTGTCATGGTGATTATCAATACAATTATGAGTACGAGAAATATAGTAAAATCATCTTATTTCCTGAATATGTTTGCATGGAATGATTTAACAATTAACTAGGCCTAGGCTACGCCTACACGTACATTAATGCGTACAGTAATGCGTACAGTAATGCGTACACCCGACTCCGTGAGAACTCCATACAGAGCAAAAGCAATACAGTACCCGTTTATCTAAATTAAACAAGGCATAATACCACAATATTTCCGCTAACCAGAAAGTACATCAATATGTTCCTGGTATATTACTTAAACATTGAATAAAGAACATTTACCGGTTCAGGTGTCACTGCATCAAAAATCAGACATATCAATGAGAACATCAATCATTCAAAAGTTTTGATTAATTCAAAATGGATGTTACTGCCTAGCAACCTTACAGAGGGCGCTATGACCAAAAACATATGCATCGGCATCCGATACACATACAGTAATTAGCAAATGGTGTATCTGTTTTCTGCTGCTACTACAGCACAAGTCAAATGGTGCTATTCGTTGCACGGTACTTGTTCTATTTGTAGCAGCCATTTGCTCAAGCTAGGCCGCAAGAAGTCTCCCAAAAAGCTGCGAGACGTTGGTGGCGCTGTTTCAAAATAGACCTGATAAAATAGTGTATAGTAGAAATTCAAATTATTTTACAAGCCACAAACTATGACGTAATAATATAATCTTCTGACACAGACTTCAATGTAGCACGGGCATTGTATTCATAGTGAAACTGTTATCATTGGTTTGATATTTATGGAGTATGATGCTGATGTGCACTTGTGAATGGGCTCTAACCATCTCATACTTTCCTTTACATTTACTCATTTCAACTACATGCTTTTCACCCTAGAACCCTAGTCTCGCTGTCACCAGCTTTTATTTCATGGTAAAGTGGAAGGTCATTTAATAATCCCCCCTCTGGGCTTATAGCCTCTCTACTCAAGCCATCCCACACCTTCCAAGGTAGACCCTGTTAACCCAAGCCGTGAGGCTTATGGACAAACGTGGGAAATGGCGATTAGAATTAGTGTGCTCTACCATCTTCCAAGCTTTCTAATCTATTGCCTTGTAATATGGTATTGATTTATCAAAGGCTAAGGAAAAAATGAGTTGCTTGAAACCTGACAACAATTATTAATTGGATGAAGCTCTTGCAGCTCATGGTTATCTCTTTTTCTTTCTATTGACTGTAGGAGTTTCCCACACAGTCAGTACTCAGCATATGAAATATAATGACTAGGCAAATAAGCACGAGTTAAAATCCATAGCATTCTTGCCCCCAACTGCTCCACGTATGACTTTATGGAGCCATAAGTACGATCTAGGTCTAGAGGTGGCAACGGAATAGCAGGCTTATTTGTATTTTTATTCAAAGAGCTAAGCACTTAACCATCTTTACCTTTAACACAACGACCCTCGCCTCTCGTCCCTCTCGTAAATGTAGCTGGTGAAAGTACAATAAAAGCACATTATTGATATGATTAGTCTCAAACAACACTCCACAATGAAGACCGCCAGCCTGCAAGACTCGACAACTATATTTTTATTTTCACTACAAAAAAAAAGAACTCAACAATTGGATTCGGATTTAATGTCTGCTCAATGCTCAAATGCCTACAAGTACTCCACAAATAATGAAGTTCAGTAAACGCATCCTCATTCTTAATATTGACGGTAATTTAAAAAAAGTAACTACAGTTATTTGCTGTTATGCCCCTACAAATACTTTAATTTGAGGTTGAAGAGGAAGAAACTACACGTTATGCTGTAGTTAAGTAGCACTACACTGTGGCTACAGTGGCTCTACAGAGGCCCAGCCCAAACTTCCGATTTCCAATTAAAATGAGGACCAATAAAGAATAATTAAATAATAGTGACTATTAATCATTTAGGACAAAATGGAGAAACACCATCAAGGACTGTCAAACTTAAAACATCCTTAAGACAGTTGGCTCTTATCGCCGTATTGTCTTCTGGAGATATAAAATTAGATACATACCATCTAATACCGCGGAGCAACACCCCGATGAAGGCTCTTGCAAGACATCCATATGGCTATTTTACCTTTTTCGTGCTTTTAAATATAAAGTCCATGCCTAAAGAGAATGTTGTCAGTATTTGAATTTGTTTTGGTGATACAAATAAATCCACACTTTTACTTACTATACACCATTTTACCAAATTGAAATTTCCATTTTAATGTCTCCTCGAGATTTAAATTTAGGTATATACCATCGAATACCGCGGACCAACACCCCCAAGAAGGCTCTTGACTGCCGCAGAGTTACTTGAAGCCACTGCAGGAATATGCAAATGATGTTCACCATCGCTTAAGTACTGTTTTGGACGAACATCCTGATGATGAAATTGATATAAATCTGGCTTATAACACCCTAGTTGCTACAAATAAGGAAGTCACCATAGAGACACTACATAAACGACAAAGTTAGAATATGTCTACCTGACCAACATTCGACAATGATGAAATTCACTGAGCTAGAGAACTCAAAACTGCATCTTAAACAAATCGTTGTCGTTTAACCAGAAGCACACGATTAATATTTGAAGCTACCAAACTAGAATTTTCCTACTCCAGGGACATCGAAGACTATCTGAAAAATATAACAGAACAGCTTCGGAGTGTTCATGAATGAACAAGCATGAACATGCATAGAATATTTCGAGAGAGATAATTAGAAAGATATCTGTTCTTTTCTGTTGTTTAATAATAATCTTATAGCTTTTGACAGGCTCAACTCTTGGTACTCTAATTTTTTACACACTTCCTGGTGTTTAACCTTTAAATATAGAACTTTCTAACCCATTCTTCAACATAAAATAGCTGTATCACTCACAGATGACACCTCACCTTCCTCTCTTAAAGAACTAAAGAAATTAGCAAAAATAAGTCTTCTAGTCAACACCAAATTATTGCATTCATCTGAAGTAATCCTCGTTTTCATCAAGAACTACTATACTTCTGTATTAAAACCTTAATTGGGAACTATTTCTTAGCCAAATCATTTATAATTCCAGTTCAAAAAAGGGAATCTTCAAATGCCTGAAAAGGCATCAATATTACTGCTTTTACTACTAAAATTTACAATTCACTTTTGTTAAACCACATGAGTGTGCACGTAAACCCTATCCTAAAAAAAAAAATGAATTCAGGAAATCCAGATCAATTCTCCAGCAAATTATCTGTAATTTAAGAAAGCCATCTCCAATGTACGAATATTCAACATGCTACATTCTCACTCCAAATTGACCTACACATTTGTTCAACACCAGTTGTGGGATCTTCAAGGTGATACACTTGCACATTTATTTTCATTGTTGTTGTCGAATATCTTCTCGGCAGTCTTTTAACCTTAACCACTTAGAAGGTCTAATCACCAAAAAAAAAAAGTATTTTCAGCATTGACCCTATCTGTGTTCATGGCTTCAAATAGCATGCATAAACTGACAGTCGAAACGGATTTCACAAGCCGTAAATCTAAGCCTGGCCAGCATGCAACACGCTGCACCACATCTGGCAATCTAACAAATTAAGTTAACCTTTTTTTGATTATGTGTTAAGAGAATTTTGTTACACGACTCTGAGACCTGGACTATAAAGAGTGACTTGAATTACATATTGAATGGTACTTACACTTACCTGTTAATGAAATCTCAGAACATAAACTGAAGAAATCACTCTACCTTGATCCAAATTTACAAGGGAATCCTACTTAAGTCCACTACACTTACTGCAAAAAAAAGCCCCGTTTTTGCTATCATTGCTTCTGTGCAAACGATCAAGTGGTACTATTATATGGCGTATCCCAACAAACATACCCGGTAGACAACCTCTTACCTACTCTAACACCATCATAATGGACACACCGGTCTACCACTAGAATATCTTGGCAAGTTAATGTCAGACCGAAATGCATGGAGCACACGTATCAAGCCAATCTCGGCTACGGCCGAAGGGTAATGTAAGTTAAGGTAATCATTTTTGTTCATTAATTTAAAACAGGCAATACTAATTGTAGTACACCAACAGAACAGTAGTCAGAGTGTCTGTGGTTGGATACATAATTGGAAAAATCATTTCTTTTTTCTCAACATAATATTTTACAAGATCTATTTTCCTTCAAACTCTTAAGAGAATTTATATCATTCTTGCTGACAACAATCCGCCCGAGTTTCAGTGCCCGAGCATTGTCAAAGCTGATAGAAAAACTGGCATGAACAGTAGTTTAGTACGTTGGCAGATTGTTGTAAGTGATGTAGAACCTATATCGTTAATCAAAGTGAATAACAATGCAGTGATCCCATCTCGTCTGGAACCCTTTAAAAGAAAGGTTAATTTCACAGCATCGGCTCTCCTTCCAACTGGAATTACCGTTATCGAGTATACATGTGAGGATTCATCAAATAATGTTGGATTTTGTACCTTCCAAGTTGAGGTGTCAGGTAAAAGTCATCTAGTTTATGCTTACTTGTTATGCACATTATACTTCTAACCCGTATTAAGTGGTATTACTATAGTCAAATATATATATATATATATACATATATACATAATACACACATATATATGTGTATATGTATGTATATATATTATGGCATTATATTATTCACCTCTAGTTTTGCTATAAATGTGAAAATTGACAATAAACTTAGTTAACTAGTTACTCTTTACTGTCTTTATCAATTTTAATTGAAATGATCATAATGCCAATTTCGAAGATGGCGTTGATCTTGGCGGAGAAAATGGTTATTTTTGTAAGATTATTATTATAATATTATTATTATTATTATTATTATTATTATTACTGTTATTACTATTGTACAAAATACAATCTCATCAAAGCAATCACATATAATATATATATAAATATTATTATTTTAATAGTAGTATTATGCCTATTTATTATTGTTGAAATCATTAATAATATTATGTATATATTACTGTATTGTATTTCTGTTATTTCTAAATTATATTTTAATATTACAATGAATTACATTGTTAGTACTGTTATATAATAATATTATTTATAATATTTTTATTACCACTATTGATATCATTACAGTATTATCATCATCCGTCATCATCATCCTCATCCTATTCGTCATCGTCATCATAATTCTCATTGTTGTCTAATCATTATAATCATCCTTACTATCATCGATCGTTGTAATCATCACCATCATCACATCATACTCATCCATCGTCATCGTCCTCATCTTCATCACGTCTTATCAATCATCTATCGTCGTTATCATCATCCTCATAATCTTCATCATCCTCATAATCTTCATCCTCCTCATTCTTCATCATCATCCTCATCATCATATTCATCCACATCCATCATCCTCATCATCATCAATGGCATAGCCAGCTATTGGCACAGTTGGGACAGTCCCACACCATTTTTCCAATGGGTCCACAAAAAATGATCCACAAAAATGGTCCACATTTTAAAAAAGGGTCCAAATTATGTAATTTTATGCATAAAATGGATCCAGATACCTTATATTTAGTTAAATATGGGTAAAATTTAAGAAAATCGGTCCAGATATTTCCGTAAAATGGGTCCACATTGTTTGAATTTACACGTAAAGTGGGTCCGCTCTGATATTGTCCCACACCGTTTGAAAATCCTGGACATGGCATTAATCCTCATCCATCATTGTCACCCTCATCACCATCCTCACCAATCATTGTAAACATCATCACCATCACCTTCATCCTACTAATCATCCTCATCCATCATCATCCTTATTCTCATCATCATCAACCTCATTCTTATCCTCCTTATCATCATCACTCATTCAACATCGTAGTCCTCATTATCATCATCATTGTCATTATCATCATCATCATTGTCATTATCATCCTCATCATCATCCTCATTACAATCATCATCATCCATCATCATCCTTGTCCTCATCATCAACCACATCATCATCATCCTTATTAATCATCATTTTCAATCATCATCCTCATCATGCGGATGATAATGAAGAGGGTGAGAACGACAAGAATGAAAATGAGGATGAGGAGCAGACGGGATGTTTCTCATCATTCGTAATCATTAACCTCATCAACATCATTCTCATCAATCATTCTCATCATTATCACGATCACCCTCATCAACGACCATTATCATCAATCATAATCATCATCATCCTTATTTTCATCATCATCAAACTCATCATCCTAATCCTTCTCCTTATTATCATCATTATCCTCACCATCCTTATCAGCATCATTTTTTCCTCATCATCATCCATCATCCATCATCATCTACCTCATCATCTTCCTTCTCCTCATCAGCCGCATCATCCTCATCCTCCTCATCATCATTCTTATCTTAATCACCATAATCATAATCATCATTAGCATCATCCTCATTATTATCATCATCATCATCGTCATCATTACCATTATCATTTTCATCATTATACTTTTCATCATCAGTCACTACCATCATCATGAGGATGATGAAGATGAGGATGGCGAAGATGAGGATGGCAAGAATGAAGATAAGGACAAGGGTGAGGATGAGAGGGATAATTCTCATCATTCATCATCATCATCATTCTCATCAATCATTTTCTATCATTATCATCAACAAACATTATCATCAATCGTAATCACCATCATCTTCTTCCTCACCATCATCTTTCTTCTCCTCATCATCATCAACATCCTCCTTATAATGGGGACTATAATGAGGATGGGGATGACAATAAGGAAGATGATGATGATAATAATAATAATGACATCAGTATATTAAGAATAACAGTACTAACACTAATATTAATGTGAATTATAAACTATAAATTTTTTAAAACGCATAAGAATAATGGTATACTATATTAATAATATAATAGAGTAACAACATAATAGTATACTAATGATGATGAAGAAAAATGTAGTGTAGAAAGATTAAATTTAATTTGGTAAACACTTCCCTTAATTTTGATTGTCGTAGTCTTGGAATTCGGTGTGTTGACGTCATCATTCCAAATTTGCTTGGGAGGTGAGGAATTCCCGTCTGACAGACCTAAACTCCCATCGTCCGATGCCTCGACAAGGTTGCCACACCACAAATAATAATTTTCTTATCCATATAACATTATTTTGATTGCCAATCCCTAATATTTTGGCTTAAAAGCAAAATTTTGGGCCATACAAAGCTAAAAAGAAACTCTCCCATAAGCCCAGGGAAGTTTATTCCGGGACTCTGACCGAGGGTCTAGTCGGCCCTGTGTTTGGACCCACACCATCAGACCCCTGGGGCCACCACTGAACGACTATAATGGGTAAGTATTTAACTAAG
>NW_022747660.1:385900-389438 GCF_011630105.1 Anneissia japonica | reverse complement strand
ATATTGTACTTTGATATAGAAGGGAGGTCTAGATCACAGAGAAGTGGCTTCGTCGCCTCCGCTAATTTGCAAAAATTTCCCTGTGTTCTGACGTCTTTTCGACATCTATATCTCATACTTTTTTCATGTATTTGTACCTATGTATTTACGTGTAGCGTTTCTGTGAGCATTTGCCTTTATAACTTGTGCAATTTGATTGGAAAGACGTAGGCCCATTGGCTTGACTCTCTTCGTGTGCGTTCTCACCGCCGTCCTACCCTGATCACAGCAGCTTGGTAGTAGTAATCAACAACCCGGTAAGCTAAATCAAAAAATGGTGCTTCCCGTTGTTCAAGCGGCCTGTAGTCTCGCCTTGTTCGTTAGGTTTATTGTTCCTCAACTGACATCTGATCTCTGGAACTCTCACGACAATGTTCTAAACATGAGACTTAGTCTTATTCACAATGCATTATCAACAAGACGCAGGCCTCTGTTTTACAACCGTGTTGGACGAATATTTTCGGGAGAACCGTGAGTTCATTAAAAATATCCCTAGGACGGAAGCTACCAAGAAGCAAATTATTATCTACGCCGTTATCCAAAAACGATGTTGGAAGCTAGGAAAATAAAGAACAAGCTGAGAAGAAAGGCATTTAGGAAAGATTCAACTCAGGAATCGAAAGTGGAATTCTTCAAGGCCTTCAAAGTCTATGACTTTTTAAAAAAAAGCCCATTCCAATAAGGAGAATAGGAGATCAACCCAATATGAGGAAAACTTTACCGTGCTAATTTTTGGAGATTTAGCAAAAATCTTCTCACCAATTCGCTCTACACTGGTCACAAAGGCTCTTCATTTTCTAAAGAAACTGCAAACAACTAAATATGGAATTCCAAAAACCATAGATGCTTCTCTACTGTCTTGGATACCGGACCCTCGTACACCGGAGGAAGATACAATTCCATTCAACACAAGCAGTATCCGCCCAAAAGACATTCGCAACGTTTTAAAACGCAAAAGTAAAAATTCAGCTCCTGGCCCTGACGGTATCTGCTACGGCTTACTGAAAAAACTTTCTGGTACTCACCACTTTCTAGCCACGCTATATAATAACATTCTGGAAACTGGACAACCAGTGCCAACTTGGACAGATAGCAGAGTTACACTGATCCATAAAAAAGGTGCAACTGACTCCCTTTCGAATTTTAGGCCTATCGCATTAGCATCATGCACTGGTAAAATATTCCATATTATCCTAGCTAACCGTCTGGAAGACTACATGAAGCAGAATAAACTCATCAATACGGAATTGCAAAAAGCTTTTCTCAGAGGTATCAACGGATGTATTGAGCATAACACCGTTGTTCATGAGCTCATCAGACATGCTAAAGCCAACTCCCGAACAATTCACTTTACGTTTTTTGACTTGGAGGACGCCTTTGGTTCGGTGCCTCATAACTTAATTAGTCTCATACTTGATAGATCTAATGTTGACCCTTGTTTTAAAATTTACATTAATAATTTATATGCCAATATCTCTGGGTACGTTAAAACAAAGGATTGGCAATCGGATGAATTTAAATTTCGTAAAGGTATTTTTCAGGGCGATCCCTTACCTCCCCTTATCTTTATTTTGATTTTCGACCCCATTAACCAGGCATTGGAATTGGAGCTTTCCCACGGCTACAATATGGATGGAATGAAACACATCACAACTTCATTTGCAGATGACTTCTGCCTAATAACTGGTAATAAGAAAACACACCAAAGATTAATTAATAAGATTAATAAGAATGGGACTTAAACTAAAACCATCCAAATGCAAATCTCTCTCTATTGACCGTGGGAAAGCTTCAAATGTGCCGTACACTCTAGCTGATAGCACTATTGCATCAGTTCAAGACGAACATCATAAATTTTTGGGCTCCATTATATTATTCCGTAATACCGAGAATGATGTCTTCCAATATCTTAAAGAGATAATTGAGAATAATCTTAAAGTAATCCATAGTTCTCTTGTTAGGTCTGAATTCAAAGTCAAAATTTATTCCAATTACCTGTTACCTAGTTTAAGATTTCATCTGACTGTTAACGATATTTGTAAAACTAAGCTTGATAAACTTGATTCCCTCAGTAGCAATGTAAAAAAATGGGTTGGTTTACCTAAACCCGGTACATTATCGTTTATCCATATGCCGTTAGGGCTTGACATTTCCAGAATTTCCGACTTATATATCGAGAGTCATACACTTGCCCATGTGTCTTCTCGATTTAAGGGGGTCCCCAGGTTAATCATTCTATTGACTGTAGACTCAAGAGGGAATGTAACTGGAAGAATAAAATTTCGCTAACCAGTAGGTCCGAAAATCTCTTCCTTGAGGCAAAAAACTCAGAGCCCAGTCCTTCTCTCCCCCGTACTAAAACAATTGTTAAGAACAAACTTAAATCTGATATCCAAAAATATTGGAACCGCCATGTGAAGGAGCTTCTGGTTCAGGGAAGATTTTATGACTTGCTTTCTCTTGAAGAAAGTTTTCATCACTGGAAGAGCTTCATATACAACCTGCCCAGAAGAGTTATGAAATTCCTTACTAATGCTCTGGGGGATACGCTAAATAATAGGGTTAACTTGCACAGATGGGGAAAAAATATTTCAGAAAAGTGTATGGCTGCAATAACAGAGAAACTCTCTGTCATATTCTAAATTTATGCTCGCGTTCCCTGGACCAGGGGCGCTTCACATAGCGACATAACAATGTTCTTAATTATATTTACAAGAATTTAAAAGATGGATTCAAAACTGTTAAATCTCCTCCTGTTATTCTTTGCGACCTCGTAGCCAGCGCCTCTGCTAATCTTCACTGCTCTACAATCCCAACTGAATGCATCCTAACAAATCTCATTCCCGATATCTGCCTTTATTGGCCCGACTTAAGAAAACTTACCATCATGGAACTCACTATTCCATTTGATACGTCAATTGATGCTGCTCATAAAAGAAAGTTGAACAAGTATTCCCCTTTAGTTACGGACCTCTCAGACGCTGGCTATGATGTCGAATTGATCGTTTTTGAGGTTGGTTCCCGGGGGTTCATTTCCTCTACAAATCTTCATCGTTTTAAATCTGTTCACGCCCTTTGTGGCAAGCCAGTACCATTCAAAGTGTTTCGTGATAACCTTTCAAAATTAGCAATAATATCCTCCTTTTCCATATTCCATGCAAAAGATGAACCCTCGTGGACCAATCCTCCCTTTCTTACAACTTAGTAATTCGTAATTTTCTCCTACTAGGAGAAAATTTAGTAGTCTTTCACTTCATTTGGCCGTCATGAATTGTGCAATGCTCTCGAAACTCTTGTTTTTCTTGTTGCCCTGTTTTTTTTAAATGTGTTTTTACTCCCTTGTCATCTTATTTTAAGGATGTAACCTAGAGAGTTTTATTTATTTATTTATTCTTCCTTTTATTCAATCCTTTTTTTTTTACTGTATTTTATATTTATTTATTTTTATTTTTTTATATTTTTATATGTATCTGAAATTTTATTGAATAAAAGTGATTTG
>NW_022747660.1:380288-385244 GCF_011630105.1 Anneissia japonica | reverse complement strand
GGGCCACCACTGAACGACTATAATGGGTAAGAATTTAACTATGTTTTTTTAAAATTCCTGTATGTATAATATTGTATTGGGATTATATTGTACTTTGATAACAACAAAATTATTTTTACATTAAAAACATAGTTTTTACCACCTGAATGGACGCCATCTTGGAATTTATCATGATGACTTCATCATTCCGATCAAATTTTTAAATGAGAGTGATGATTAACTATTTAGCCAAGTTGATGTTACATTTCATATCCACAGTATATGTAAAAGTGACCAAAAACATACATTTATTTCCCCTACCCCCATCTTAAATAGTTTAAAATAGGGTATTTTAGGTCAAAATTTCAAAGTGCTGTAAAAAAAATTGCCCAAGCCCTAGGCATGGGGATTTTTTTTCTGAGACACTATAGGGTATGCTAATTCAGAAAAACCAAAAATTAATTTTCCTTTACTTTTTTCCCGCTAAAGTTCATTTCAGCAGTTTTACAATCAGACTAAATACTAATACAGTACTATGCAATTCGCAAGTGAAAGAGGCCCTCTAACGGGCCTCTTCAATGTGTTTTTTTATGGCTTCACACATGTGCATGCGACAAATTTTACATCTCTTTCAAACGTCGTTTTCAGATTTAAAATTCAACATAGTGCTTGATTGTTTTATTGAATGATCAATATATATATATATATAATAAACAAGTATCTATGGAAGTTGTGTTGGAGTAAAATCCACAATCTAGGTATTTAAGAAGGTAAAAATGCCCGATAAAAACAAATTTGTGTAGGGCCTAGAGTGGGATCAGAATGCTTAGAAGCTGCCTACTGTAGGCGTAGGCCCCCTCAGACTTAGCTGCGTAAGCATGTAGGCCTAGTTTATGCCAGTGTAAGTAGTACCAGTGCAAATATATAGGAATTTGGGTCAACCCCGATTTTACGAATACCCGAATTTACGAACGGCTCTGGGGCCGTGCTGTACGTAAATGAGGGGTTCTACTTGTACATTCCTTTGCAACTTTTCGACAAAAGTTGCTTATTCTCCTAATGCTCTCTCGCCCCAATAATTGATTCTTAAGTTGTGTCTGCTTGCAGTGCCTAATTCTTCTGTGGTCATCAGTTGTTATAACCTCATTCTGTTCAGACTTGGATATACGTTTAATCAATTCATCCTTCAGCATACCATATGGCCTGATCGGTGGTGTCGATATTAGCGAATCTTGTATTTCCTGCGCTATTTCTTGCTGCAACGAGGCAATAACATAGGCATGCTTAGTTTGCTCGGTCGTTATGCCACAGTTTAAGAACTTCACTCCACCCGAGGAAACCAAAGGGTTAGATCAACAGGTCAAACTAGTTTAGGCAGTTTCAAGGCAATAGCAGACACTTGCGGTGTATCTAACGGTTCAGGAAGAACATTTGACTGTTATTTATGCATGCACGCTGCTACCCTTCCAGGCGTCGCTATTAAAACAGGTTAGGTAGTTCTTCTTGGGCGTTGAATTCAGTCAGTCTTCCACCTAAGAATCCATTGCCGGGCCTAGAATGATTGTGACAGACGTCGGGATCACCAATTATTTAGTAACTCAATACAAGATGTGTATAAGAGACAGCATATATATAGGCCATTTAACTCGTTAAGGTAGGCCTACTGTCTAGTGGTTATGTTTATATTAACTTTTATACCATAATTGGTACCATTTTAAAAATACAGCAGTTACCACTGACCACCAATATAATAATTATTTTTCACCTTACATTTCTTTCAATAAATTAAAATTGAAATTGGTTTGCTGATCTAAATTATTACATTATGTCATTTTTTTTTTAGGTATGGTGATAAATATTTGAGAAGATCGCACGAGAATTAGTTGAATTCCTAATTTACTAAATTCCAAATCCAAACGGATTTTTAACATGTGTCTTGGTTTGCTTCAACATAGGATTAAAGTAGTGTCATTGGTAATACTTTTGCACTTTAACCGATTTTAAAGAGATTTGCCAAGCTTTATATTCAAAATATATTTAGGAAAACGAATATGGCTTATGGGGCTTTTTAGATCAACTTTTTACTTGCAAATAATTATTACGTAAACATTTGTTAGATGTTTACCATATATTTTGTATTTCATAAAACGTCCATCCTTTGAGCAACTAACAATAACATGCAATACAATGATGATAGCTTCCTTTTCGGAAAACCTATATAAAACCCGCTTCTATGCTGCACGATTTATGTAGATCACAAGATTATCACAAGATTGTTTATAATGATTGTTATGGCTGCGATCATAAAACTAAGAAGTTAAACGCTGAGCATAGCATGATTTATATAATTTGCTTCCTTTTTCAAATTGTTAGATTAAGTATATTTTTTTCGTTTGACATAATTTGTTTAAAAACTTTTCCGAAAATGCCACATTTAAATTTTGAACATTATTTGTATTCTATAGTTTTGAGACTACTAACCAAAGCAATTTTGCTTTTGGTCCCACAATATTCAAATACATGTTTTTAGTTACTGTAATTAAGAAGTGTGTACAAAAGACCTTTACCCCTGTTTCGTAGTAGGTGTGTATTTTTCCATAAAACCAATTTGAAAATTTTTCAGTTGTCACTGAGCGAAGCTTTAATGTGCAGAGAAAAGTAACTAGAAATGAAATCAAGTTGACTGTATTTTTCGGTGCAGACTGTGCAGTAAGGTTTTTGCTGTAAGCGGAGTGTTTTGAGTGTTGCTTCTTGATAGATGAAGTGAGCATTTTTGTGCATGTTATATTCAGTTGTTAGTTTTTTTGTACGCAAAGCTGTGCCAGCGTTTTCAAACAAGGTAGTTAAAACGATATATTTCATGTGACACATTTCAGATTTTTTAGACCTTTTGACGTTTTTGAAAAAGTTTTGTAAAGCTATTTTAAACAGTATAAAAAGTTTTGTAAAAAATCACTGCAAATACGTGGTTGAAGAACGGGCTACCAAGAACCCAACGAACGAGTTGCAATGATGAAGGCCATGCGAAAACCATGGCTTTATTATGTGTAAACGTTTCAGACATTTGTATGGAACAAAGTACTTGAAGTTAGACCTGCGCGTAAACATATCGTTTTTCAATGATTATGCGTCATTTTATTTGATTTGTGAAATTATTTTTTATGGTATGCACGATACATCTTTATCGATCGCGCTAGTGTGAAACCCCTCTTATTTATTTTATTTTCAATATGAACAATTACTTAAAATTTTTTATCGTTGATCTTTATTGTTATAGTAGAAACATGCCTTCATAGCCTGAGGTGGCAGTTTCGAATGCTACTGAAAAATGAAACAATTTGTTCCTATTTAGGCATTAATATTATCTATTTATATTTCTATTTTGTTTATTGTGTATTTGTATTGTGTTAGTATATATATATAAAGAATCTCTATTGAGATCCAGCGGGCCGCCACTGAAGCACGGTAGAGATTGCATCTTTAGATCTCCGATCTTGTTCACAAATTCACGGACTAGTGCTGTCTCGTAAGAATTTCGTAGGACGCGTTAAGAATGACAAAATATTCTCTGTATCTACTGGAACCGAGCCACATAGCTTGTATTCCACTATTTGCATTCACACCTGGGCTGTGTATATATATATATATTGCCTTGGTTTGGCTCTGTAATCATTAGTGGTCGTGGGACTAGATTGGGCCCTACCTAAGCTGGTCGAACGTTTCGTTTGGGTCTATACCTTATCTGCACTGATGAGGCCTGGAAGGCCGAAACGGATCCGTCTGTAGATATTGGGATTCCTTCCAGTGGATGCTTAGTTTGTTTTGTCATTTATATTTATACTGCATATCTTTCAACCCTGATATTGTTTATTTTAAAATATGATTCGTAAGTTGGCCTAAATAAATTATTTTAATTCAATTACATTTAAGAAGTATGACAAGTTACCAAAATGGCATTACAATAAAATATAATAAAAAAGAATCACCCTCACTTAGTTGTTAAACTAAGATTAGATCCGGAAAATTCCAGTCTGTTATTAGAAGTAAAATCTGTATAACAAGAATAAACAAAGACAACTTATTGTCATTGGCTGCTGTGACAGTATGAACATGTCAGCTGCTTCATCCAGGTTCATCGTCATTGTTCTCACTGTTCATATTGGTACGGTATTAGGTCTGTCTCTTATACACATCTAGATGTGTATAAGAGACAGATTAAGCATTGTGTGTCAAACACCCTGATACCAGTATTATACTACTTTCTTTTTGGCGTGTTTGTTTGCATAAAGGCCGATATGCACGTTTTGCTATAACTGAGCCAAGTTTTAAAGTGAACAGAAAGGTTAATGAAAATGAAAACAAGTATGTGCATTGTTTGTGTTAGGAACAGAGGTGCAATAAGTTGTTACTGTAAACATGTTGCAAATATTTAGAGTGTTGCTTTTTAATGGATGGAATCGAATAATAATTTCTCTATTTAGAGAGTTTTTGTGTATGTTGCCATTCAGTTGTTATGCTGTACTCTGTACCGTAGCCAGTAGTAGAATAAGATGGGACAATCTAAAAGTAGAGCAAATATTCAGCAGGTTACACATTTGAGACTCTTCAGAATTTGTTTACATGTGAAAGACCCAATTGACTTTTGCAGGCCTTTTTTAAAACTATTAATAACGGTGTTGAGGCACAATGTCACCGCACATTAAAAATACAGATATTAAATAAATTGAAGAGGGATGGATCCAGATTGTTAACTAGGCTAACGTCACAATGGATGTGAATGATGAATGCCCCGGGGAAAATATTTTTATTATTTGGTAGACTAATCTGAGTTTCATTGTAATTAGTAGGATACCTCAAACTGTGCAATTAGGAACGGGCCCACCAATGGTTTAGAATCGATCATGGTCAAAAGAGGCGAACACATATTTTCCGATTGAAGCTTTTGCTATGTTTCTGTTTCTAAAATTATGCGATTCT
>NW_022747660.1:345288-375288 GCF_011630105.1 Anneissia japonica | reverse complement strand
TTTCAGAGTTCTTTCTGATTCCCCAATGTAAGAATCCTTACATTTGCCGGAAGTAGTTTTGCCTTGTCAAAGAGGCAATTTATATCCGGGTGAACAAGCCAACGCTGAACCGAGACGGGGGCCGACACAAGCTGCCAAAGATCTACGATCCGATTTTGGAGTCACGTGATATTTACATTTTGTCAGCAGACAAAGGTAAGCTTGTAGTCATCCTAGATAGTGAAGATTACAAACAGAAATGTATGACACTCCTTAATGATATTAAAACCTACAAGAAACTTGGGTCTAGGGATCCAACACCGAAATACAAGAAAGACATTGTAGCAGTGCTTTCATCACTTGAAAAGGAAGAGAACATTAATAGAGGTTGTTATAGGAAATTATATCCCACCACTGAAATGCCTCCAAAATTTTATGGTCTGCCCAAGATTCATAAAGCGAACATCCCATTGAGACCAATCGTCAGTAGTATTGACTCGATCACTTACAGTTCAGCTAAGTTTTTGGCTGAAATTCTCTCATCTTTAATTGGAAATTCAATTCATCATGTGGTAAATTCTCTAGAATTCTCAAAACTAATGAAAAACAAGACAGTTGAAGAGGGTGATGAGTACGTCAGTTTCAGTGGATAAATCGTTGAATATCATTCACACCAGACTGCAAAACGATCCTACCCTTAGTAATAGGACCACCGTTACACCACAACAGATTATTAAGCTCTTAGAGGTATGCCTGAGTTGCTCATATTTCGTATACAATGGCACGTTTTACCAGCAAATCCATAGAGCGGCTATGGGCTCACCGGTATCCCCCATCGTATGCAATCTTTACATTGAAAATATGGAACAACTGGCTATCAAGACTGCCCTTCATCCCCCAATTTAGTGGTACAGATATGTTGATGACACACACACAAAACTGAAGAAAGCTCACGCTCAAGAATTTACTGATCATCTGAATTCATTGGACCCGGATATTAAATTCACAACAGAGGGCGAGGTCAACCGTTCGCTGGCTTTTCTTGACACGCTTACAGTAATACAGAATGATGGTAGCATTAATATCAAAATCTACAGGAAACCGACACACACTGATCAATACCTTAACTTTAACTCTAACCACCCTCTTCAACATAGATTAGGGGTCATCAATACACTTTATCACAGAGCCAACTCGTTCGTCACAAAGGAGGAAGATAAAATTCATGAATGCTTACACATCAATCAAAGCTCTGAACAGATGTGGTTATCCAAACTGGGCTATTAATCGAGCAACTAGGAGACATAAGCGCAAGAAAGACATCCAAAGACAGAAGACAACAAATAAAGGGTTGGCCGTTATCCCATATATAAAGGGAGTCTCTGAAACCCTCAAGCGAACCTTCGAAACATTCGGCATCAAAACGTGCCTTAAACCCACATGCACCCTACGACAGTTGTTAGTATCACCAAAGGACAAGAGCCAAAAAAAAAAAAGACATCACCGGCGCTATCTACCACATCCCTTGCCAAGGCAAAACTACTTCCGGCATATGTAAGGATTCTTACATTGGGGAATCAGAAAGAACTATGAAAATACGTTTCTTGGAGCATCGTAGACCTAGTTCAACTTCATCGGAAATCTCTCAACATAAACACATTGAATCACCTGGACATCATGTGGACCTGGCACAG
Source organism: Anneissia japonica (assembly GCF_011630105.1). Classification (NCBI taxonomy): domain Eukaryota; kingdom Metazoa; phylum Echinodermata; class Crinoidea; order Comatulida; family Comatulidae; genus Anneissia; species Anneissia japonica. Next base: position 373,615 of record NW_022747660.1, on the reverse strand, counting down.
GTCAACATTCTTGACAGGGAACCAAGACACTTTGAAAGATGTGTCAAAGAGGCAATTTATATCCAGGTGAACACACTAACACTGAACCGAGACGGGGGCCGACACAAGCTGACAAAGATCTACGATCCGATTTTGGAGTCACGTGTTGGTATGATCACGTGCCCAAAATCGGTGTAGCCTTCAAGTCACATTTCCGTCATTGTGCTGAGGAAGACCGTGGTATACGGTTGAAAATTTCACGGTAAGGAAATTTGTTTGTGTTGAGATCAAAAGTTTAAACTTTCACTACATTCGATAAAATTTACACCTAAACACGTGCATTTTCACCACTCGACCAAATTTCACCTGATATGTATTTAGCTAGTAATATTACACTCCTATAATACAATATTACACCACTATAATACAAAAACAACCAGCGGATCGAGCTCATCGATTATATACAAGATATGGCGAACAGGGCGAGGGTTTTTGTGATTGGTTAATTGTCAAGCTTTCAAAGTTTGTAGATATAATGTACTCTTCCAATTTGTTTTTGCTTTGGTGGATGGATATTAAATGTTATATTAAATATTAAATTATATTATAGTATAGTAGAGTAGATATAGCTCAAAAAAGGGCATAACCCCCCCCCCCCAAATAAAAAAAATTGCAACAAAATGTTTTTCAACCTTTTTATGTTACTATTATATGTGCTAAATAACATACAGAAAATCCGACCACCGGAAAGTGTTTTTTTTTTTCAATATCAGGCTTTATGGGTCAATAAGTCATTTGAGACAATTTTGAATGTAGTCTGATCAATATGAATAAATTCAAAATGGCCGCCATGTATAAACAGCCATAAATCAGTTATTATAACTACATAAGCATTGTTGTTATTTGGTAATGATGTATGTAATTGTAAAAAACATCAAGCATTGTTTTATTTATCATTTAACATTTTCGCTATTTCACCTACTGTATCTCAACAAGTCTTTGGAATAACCTGCCTTAAGAAGCTTTCTGATTGGCTAATTTGTCTTACGTCAATATATTTGACATTAGCAATTTTAGAAAAGTAACACTTAACATGGTAAACATGAATAAACAGGCATCAATAAATGAAGATTACTTTTAAAGTGTCTTTTCATAATATGTTGCGCCGAAGCACTAAAAATAATATATTTTTGAAAGAAGTCCTCTGATTGGCATGGTTGGAACTATCTTGAGTATATTTCCCGCACGATTAAAATCGTAACGGTACTGGTTTGGTCTACAGGAGCTCGTGCTTCGTACAGGTCATTCCATTCATAGAAAAAGCCTTTTTCTTGGAGAAAGCGTACCTGTCGTTAGCCATAGTAGCCTAGGTCAATACTAACTCCGGATATATAAAATTGATTATAAGATTGAAAAGTATTCACCATATTATTGTAGTAGTGTCACTATGTCCACATTTTAATTATTGTTATTTATTCATTAAGGTTATTATATATATTATTTATATTTAAATTTAGTGTATCGTTTAAGTATGAATTTTTACGTCGATGTTAAACTAATCTTATCTATTAAAATTGTATTAAATAACAATTATAATTATAGTCATAGCCGAGCCATAGCCTAGGCCTAAATCTAGTGACTGTGTCAGAGGTCTCGGTGCCACGGCCTACACTTTTCATAATTCAACATCGATGTCCAATGTGAAACATGTCGGCTGCCGGCCCCTTGACCTCTGACGATTAGTTCCAACAAATTTCCACAAAAAGTGTGATGCAATAATGACAAAATTATTATTATTGTTTATTGTCGGTAAATATTTCAGCCGCTCCAAATTTCTTTCCTATTTCTTCTTCCTATGCTTCTTCTGTTTTTTCATAAAATTTAATTTAATATACTAATACATATTTACGCATAATATTTATATAAATATATAAATAAGTATATCATTTCCATACATAGTTACATATTTTAACTGGAATCTAGAACTAGGCCTGTGTATACATTGTGTCTGTAATTAACATAATTCAATCATATTGTTCCATCATATCGCTTTATTTAAATATTATCAAATATTAATCTTTAACGATTACATTATTTCATATAATATTTTCAAAAAAAATGTTGAAACACTTTTAATTAATTAAATATAAACTCTGAAAGTAAATTTACGTAGATTTGATAAATAAAAATGGACATAGTAGTAATCCTTATATATTCATAAAAAAAGAATAACTTTTCAATCTTCTAATCAATTTTATGCAGCCGGAGTTAGTTTCGACCTAGGCAAACCTTGCTAAAAGGGTAAACTTTCTCCATCAAAGGCTTTTTCTATGAATGGAATGACCTGTTCGAAGCACGAACTCATAGACCAAACCCAATACCATTACGATTTTTAATCGTGCGGGAAATCCACTCACGATGCAAAAGAAAAGATAAAGCCAAAACACTTGGAGATGAAAAAGCCATTAAAGTTGCTCCTGATAGAACCATTGACCCTGCCATTTTTATTCAAAAGATTCCTTGTCGTGTTACAATCGGGAGATCTTACATTATAAGATTTAATGAGTTATGAACTTAGTCCGTTTCCACCATCACTTTTTGAGACTAAACATTTTTAGGAAGTCCAACAAACCACAATTTGTTCAAGCTGTTATAGATCATGCAAATAAGATGTCAATTTAAGCAATCTACGACACTGTACCGGAAACTGAGTGTTGTGTTCTTGATGGAGGGTCCCTTTTACACCACTTATCATGGAAGAGAGGAGACAGTTACAGCATAATTGTACAGGCATACTCAGAGTTCGTCAGGAGAGAGTATGGATTGGCAACTGTTGTACTTGATAGTTATGATGGGACTCCTTCTATCAAAGACAATACCCATCAAAGAACAGGACAGAATATCCACCAGTTGTAAACTTTACGGCTAATACCAAGTTTGATGGCAAAAAGGATGAGTTCCTTTCGAGGCATGATAACAAGCAGAAGTTTATCAATATGCTCTCTGCTGAACTTCAGAAAAGAAATTGTCCTGTAATACATGCAAGGAACGATGCTGACGTGGATATAGTGTTAGTAGCAGTAGACATTTCCCATCATCATACTGTAACTTTAATTGCAGAAGATACAGAGACTTGTTAGTTCTTCTTCTCTATCATGTCAATACAGACGAACGAGAGGTTTACTTCAGATAGGGCAAGACAAAGAATACTAGGGTAATAAACGCTACCCGAATAAAATCCGCCTTTGGAAATAAATTATGCCTTGCATTGCCATTCATACATACTTTTACGGAATTGTGATTCAACATCTCGCACTTTTGGCATCGGTAAGAAGGCAGCTTTCCAGAAATTGGTGGAGGGGATAAGATTCTTAGATTATGTGCTAAAGCATTTAGTCAGCCAAATCAGAACCGTGATGTAAATGTGGAATTTGAAAGAAAGGTTATGGCTATCGTGTTTGGGGCTGAATCAATTTATTCACTTGATAGCTTCAGATGTAAGCAAGAAAGTTGTTGGGTGTATCAATTGTGACGCATCAGCAACTAGCTCCAACTTTATCTGCCAGTAAATTGCATAGTGTATACTTCCAAGTTATGAAGTGGATTAAGAGGGAAAGAAAATAGATGCTACAAAGTGGGGTTAGAAGCTTCTTGAAAACCAGTTTGTGCCAATCATGACAACGATGAATGCTGCTCCAGATGAACTTTTAAAGACCATACGTTGCAACTGGATGTAAAACACCACGTTGCAGTTGCATACGCTATGTGTTGGCATGCACATCAGCCTGTGGAGCCTGTCAACTTGAGGGATGTGAGAATTTAGAGAAAGTAATAGATGATGAAGAGGGAGAAATGGAAACAGAGATGACATAAAATATAGTAAGCCTGGTCCTTAATTCCAGTCTCATTGTCGGTATAACTGTTAATCAATAGAATCTTAGATGGCAACTTTTTTTTTATTTGATCAGAAAATGTTAAAACAAGTACTGATGGCTGTTTATACAGTGCGACCATCTTGGACGCCATCTTGAATTGATTTATATTGATTATATCACATTCTAAATTGTCTGAAATGATTTACTGACCCAAAAAACCTGATATTGTTTTAAAAAGATCGCGATTATATCACAATTTTTAGCTGTTTTATGGTATGGTCGCCATTTTTTTTTCGGTAGTCGGATTTTATAGGCCTAAGACTTTTTTAAAATGTTATTTAGCACACTCAATACTACCAAAATCCGTTGTTGCAATTTTTTGGGGGTTAATCCTTCTTTCTACTGCAATGATTTAACCACTGCTGTAACAAAATTAATTAACCACTATTGTAACATCAGTTTAACCACTAATGTAACAACGTACAGTATATAGACGTCTCCAAGCCGAAAGCTTATTTATATTGTCATATTAAACAAAAAAAAATTCACGTTTATGATGGTTGTGGCAATTTAAAAATTTAAAAATGTTTTATATAGAGGTTAAAGGTCTGATTTTAAAAAAGGTCTGAACAAGCCCAAATTGGACAAGGATAATCTCTGTGACATTGTAAATATTAGTAAATTATGATTTTTTAAGTTAAAGGTCAAAGGTCATGAAATGAAAATCTTTTCATTCGACATTGTAAATATATCTTTTTTCGACATTGTAAATATATAAATATGACATATACTAATTCAGTAATAATTTACATTAGTAAAATAATGTATATATATATATATATATTTATATATAATATTAAACGATAATAATAATATATTGATAAAAAATAATTTAAATACTATAAATATAATATATACTAATTCAGTAATAATTAACACTAATAGAATAATAGTAATAATACTAATAATAATAATAATATTAAATGATAATAATAATATATTGATAAAAAATAAATTAAAAATTTGTATTGGCGTTAATACCCTGACAGCAATAGATTAAAATAGGGACCAACACACTGTTCCATACGTGTCTTTTAACGCATGTAGAAACTACCACCTCTGCACATGCCTATACATTGCAGGGAGTAATATGCTCTTTAGCACTTGCGGATTCTTTCATCAACATGTTTATGTGATCTACTAAGATCGTTTGATAAAATAACACCCAGATAATTTACGGAGTCAGTAACATTAAGTTTACAACCATTTAGGAACCAAGAAGGTTCAGTCATAAATGTATTATTACCGAAGATAGTACATATAGTTTTACTCGGATTGAATCGTAATCCATGAGATGAGATATACTCGTTAGCAAAATCAATTACATTTTGGAGCCCAGTGGTCGTCAGGCTAGCAAGCAAAATATCTTCGGCACAACAAAATACGCTGAAGACAGAGTGGGCAAAAACTATACCGCAGTTTAGAGAATTTAATCCTTGAATAAGGATGACGTAGAGTGAGCACTGTTTAGGTTGCCTCTACAACTGTCTCATTTTTCCTACATTTCTGGGGATTTAGAAGTCTTGTTTACCTACAAAATTACCAATGTGGATTTATTGTTTATTATCTTGACAAAACAGTTTTCCCAGAGAATAATTTCATTTAATTCTGCAAGTATTTAGTATCTAAACTTGATTTTTTTTTTCCTGATGAAGCCAAGCCAAACAATACCACTAGCAAGTTATTGTTCAACAAGGACCTTGGTGGCCTGCATATGCATGGTGATCTATTATTACATGCCTTGTACTGAGCCTAGCACAGGTACTGTGATTAAACAAACGACACTATTCATATGCAAATTAGAGTCTACAATGATCACATACAGCAAGTGTTAGCCTGGGTTCCAGGTCCTAATTTTAGGTTACTCACTCTTTATTGCACTTAGTGCGCGCCATACCTAATTTAATTGGCGTCCCATACTCGATTTCTTTTTTTTTTCGAATTAGGGCCTGGGCAAACGATTCATGCGTGGAATTTCCCACATCAAATTTGATGTGGGATATCGTATGCATGACTGATTTTGTAAATCACGTGATTGGCTAACTTCATGCATATTAATCAATCTTGATAAATTTTCCAAAATTGAAGATGCGGATGTCTCGACTAGAAGAACAAGCTCCAGCTCACTTTTGGCTACCTACTTGAATTAAAACAGTTAGTATAATAGTTCTGGCCTGCTGAGAACGACATGGACTGATAACCGTAGGCTATAGGCCTACTTGGAACCTTGCTCACCATTAGCTACGGTACTACACAGATTTAGGCCTTTAGGGTAGAATATTGTTAAAATGGTAGGCCTCTGTAAGTAAGAACTTAAAAATAGGCCAAGCCTCTACTAGTCTAGGCTAGGCCTACTACCTTACTCCAGGTCGCTTATTCCGTCTCTTTGCTCTAAATCAACTCTAAATTAACTTTCTCGTTGGTGGCACTGTCCAGAATGAGAATAATAATAATAAAAAATAAGAGACTTGTGGCAAGTCTAAGCAAGTGTGAACTTCTTAGTCTGAATTTTAATTTGATCAACAATGGATTTTGTAAGCAAAGGAATAATTTGCCTTTAAGATGTATGGAACCATTTAATAAATCTTAAGATTAATGCCTTTAAACCTACACACCGTGGATCCCAAAGGCCGGAGCTGGAAACATAAACATATCATTATGATTACGGAAGATGGGGACAGGTTCATTAAAACTAGAAATAATAATTTACTATGCTCGCTACCAAAACACAGATCTACGACAATAATACTCACTGTGATTTTTGGCCTTGTTAACGCAAGGTCTATTAGGAACAAATGCCAGCCTTTTCTTCATTACTGTTTTAGCAATGATCTTGATTTCTGTGTGATCACAGAAACGTGGTTAAAAGGTCATGATCAGGTTGAAATATCCAGTCTAAAACCAACAGGATACAACTTTATTAGTAACCCACGAGCAAATCGACCTGGTGAAGGCGTGGGAATAGTCTTCAGGAATGCCATCGCTGTCGAGGAGGCAACAAGTGGTGAATTTCCTTCTTTCGAATATGCAAAATATTCAATAACAATCAACAACTTTAAGATTATGATTGTGATTATATACAGACCCCCTTACTCAGTTCAACACCCTATGTCTATAGGTGTGTTTCTTCGTGAATTTGCAGACTACATTGGTGATAAAGTTTCTTCCCATAACAAAGTCCTGATTTTAGGTGATTTTAACATCCACGTAAATAAAGTCGCATATCCAGATGTGGTTGCTTTCAACAAATTGCTGGATACATTTGCGTTTAAGCAGTTGGTTAATGAGCCCACCCACACTTCTGGAAACACTCTTGATCTAATATTGCATCGTAATAATAATGACTTCTGCGTAACCGATATCAGAGTTGACCATCATTTTTCTGATCATAGGTTTGTGGTAGCAAAGTTATCTACGCGTCGTCCGATACTTGTGCGTAAGCAATTACAATATAGACGGATTAAGACTGTTAACGATGATGCTTTTAGGGAAGACATCAACACGATAGCCAACAAACTGGAGTCTTGCAAAGATCTGGATGTACTAGTATCTAATTATAACAGTTTATATACAGAGTTACTTGATAAGCACGCACCTATAAAAACAAAATGTTTCACTGTAAGACCTTTTGTACCCTGGTTTGACGCCCAGGCTCAACATTACGAAACAATAGTACGCAATGCCGAGAAATGATGGTGTAAACACAAAACTAATCATAATCGAGAGATTTTCTGCAAACTACGTAATTCATACAAACATTAGTTGGATATGACTAAACGAACCTATATGCGAGCCAAATTTGAGTCATGCGGCAATAATACCAAAAAGCTGTTCAATACTGTCAATAACCTCATGTTAAATCCTACCCTCTGCCAGACTCGCTATCTGACACTGGTTTAGCAAATGAATTCGCCGAGTACTTTTATAACAAAGACGATAAGATTCGGAACGAACTGAACAAGACTCCATTATTTCAACCACAGACAGTATATGTTCCGGAGTATCCATCATTCACTCCAGTAGACGTTGGAATGTTACTAAACTTACAGACAAGGTTAAACCGACAACATGTCAAACAGATCCAATACCATCAGCACTTATAAAAAGACATAGTGATATTTTTGCTCGATCCATCTGCCACATAATCAATACATCGTTTGCGTCCAATGTTTTTCATCCACACTGGAAATACGCAATAGTTAAGCCGCTTCTAAAAAGTCCAATCTAGACAAAGAACTCAAGAACTACCGTCCTGTGAACAATATTTTTATCTAAACTAATTGAGAAAGCATCACTCATTAGCTTTACCACTCATATGGATACATTTAATCTGCTTCCGTAACATAAGAGTGCATATAGACGTCATTACAGCACAGAGACTCTCCTTGTCAAGTTGTATAACGACCCCCCCCCCCCGTATGTAGTTACTCCATTTTTGGAGTGTATGCGCCCGTCGCCAAAACTCCAAATTTGGAGGTTTCGCGTATTTCACGCAGAAACTTCAAAATCGGAGGTTTGAATAAAAGTTTGAAAACTCCGATTTCGGGGGTTTCACGTATAGTACGCTGAACCTGCGAAATCGGAGGTTTCAATAAAAGTTTAAAAACTCCGATGTTGGAGGTTTTGCGTATAGTACGCACAAACTCCAAAAATCGGAGGTTTGAATAAAGTTTGAAAACTCCAGTTTCGGAGGTTTCGCGTATAGTACGCAGAAACTCCGAAATCGGAGGTTTGATTACAAGTTTTGATCTCTCTATAGAGAGCTTGTTTAATTGAAAGTACGCAGAAATTCCGAAATCGGAGGTTTGAATAAAAGTTTAAAAACTCCGATTTTGGAGGTTTCGCGTATAGTACGCAAAACCTCAGAAATCGTAGTTTTGGCGACGGGCGCCGACACTCCGATTTTGGAGTAACTACATACTTCGACCTTCTCAACAATATGGTAAATAGTCGGTTATCTCCACTAGTGGCAATAGACCTGAGTGCAGCCTTGACACGGTTAACCATTCTCTATTGGTTGATGTTCTTTCAAATTGTTTTAATGTATGTGGTCATGCCAAAAAAGGGATTATATCATATCTCTCTGAACGGCAGTCTGACATCGCCATTAACAACTCTCATTCATCTCCTATTGACATTGATTTTTCTGTCCCACAAGGCACTATAATTGGCCCTATTTACTTTACATGCTATGCGAGTCGAGTACTTTGGAGTCTCTTATTAATAAGTCATTCACTCTTGCAGGTTATGCAGATGATCATACCATTTATGGCAATTTGAACGCAAAAAAGGGGCACTAACAATTTGCATGGATGTTAATCCTCAGTGGTACTATTTTGTACGAGTAAATAAATGCTTAGTTTTACTAAAACGATAACAATTAACTATAAAAAATATGTTTATATTCTATCGTTTTTCATTATTGTTATTATTATTATTATTATTATTATTATTATTATTGTTATTAATATTATTATTATTATTATTATTATTAATAAAATCATCTCCATACTTCTCTATGTCTGTTGGTCAGTCGGACTGTCCTTATTTCGTTTAACATGCGATTTTTCCTATTTCTGTTAAGCGTATTGGTTTAGTAATTAGCCGACAGTTTCTCAGAGATTGGACGGTCATTCCATTGTTAGTCTGTCAATCAGTCGGTTAATCTTTGCAGCCCCATTTCATTACATAATACTTTTTCGCCCCCTTCACACTTCACTATCTGGTTATATCACATCTGTCCTTTGTATTGGCTTGTACTGGTGTCTGTGACGCAGTGGGGATGTATGTACGCAAAAAGAAGTAGAAGACGAAAAAATATTCAAAAATAACCTTTAATTAATCAATTTCTTAATGTTGTGTTCTCTGATCCTACTATGCAATATATTTTTGTTACTTGACAAAGATAATGTGACATCAGTGTCACGTGTTATTAGAAAATACAGTAATAACACGTTATAACGCCTTAAAACTAAAAAAAAATGAATACGTTTAGAGTCCGTACTGAGCCCAAAAAATCCGCAATGAAAATATAACATGTTTAATATGATCTATTTGGAAACCTTAAGTTTAGACTACAAGTCATTTTTTAAAGTTTATTTTATATTTTCGAGTTGCAATTATAAACAGAGGTGGACATTTAACTCTTATGGTCGCAAACATAAATCGAATTTTACCCGATGATAAGATGTTGTTCACTAAATCTTAATTTTGGTTCATAAGTTGTCTATAATAATTTTATGCTTGGTCTCTATTCCCAGAAGAACTGAAGATTTCCTGAGAACAAGCAAGTCAACACAATATGTGATGTGCACTTATCAAATTGAGACGTTCATACGAAATGTATGTTTCCTACTGCTACCACAGGTCTACTACCATTACTAACTATTGATATTATTATTATTATTATTATTATTATCATTATTATTATTATTTTATAAAGACCTTATAGTTATGGCATTTTATATAGCGCTTTACAATACACAGTTAACAAAAAGTGGAGCGAAATAAATGTGTTTTAAGTGCCGTTTTAAAGGAGGTGAGGTTATCCATCTGCCTTAAGTTTTCTGGTAAGCGATTCAACAAACGAGGACAGCTACGCTGAAAAATCTGTCGGCAAATGTGGAACATCTGGGGAATGGAATATGGAATATAGCACTGGAAGCAGATCTGGTAGTGCGAGTGGATACTTTAAGAGTGAGAAGATCACTGATAGGGTGGAGCTAGGCCATTAATGCATTTGAAGACTAAAATTAATATTTTAATATTTTGTACTCTGATCGGACAGCCACTGGAAGAATATGTAATTGTTTTAATGCTTCAGTCGCATTGTCATATTTTGACCAGTTAAGTATGATTTCGCCGTTAAGTTTTAAATTCTTTGCAGGGGAGCTAGTGTCTTTTTGGGAAGATGAAGAAAAAGGTCATTACAGTAGTCCATATGTGAGAAATTTAAAGCATTTGCCAATTTGAGACAGGTTGGACGGTCCAAATACTGACGGATCTTTTTTCAGTTTGTACATAGCAATCGCGGCCACTTTGGATTTAGCAGCGATGTGTTTTATGATATTAAGGTTTTGATCAAATGAAAATGCCAGAATCTTCACGCAATCTGACCTGTCTAAAACAGTATCAGCAATGATCATCTTATTTGTAGATGCTTTGGGTAATAATCTGTTGCTGCCGAAGATGATAAATTCGGATTTGTTGTTCATTTTTAGCCTATTTGTATGCATCCAAGAATTCACTTTAGCAAGACTGTGTTCCAACTCTGTCATAGTAGATGCCATATCACCTGCTTGATATCCCGGGGTTGCCTTTAAGTAATCTAATTAGGGCCATCCCTGTGCAATTTGGGCTTGTTCAGACCATTTTTAAAATCTGACCTTTAACATCTAGGCTATATAAAAAAATATAACATTTTTAAAATACCGATCATTTTGAAAAAGATTTTCATTTCATGACCTTTGACCTTCAACTTAAAAAAATATATATATTTACAATGTCACAGGGGCTATCCCTGTCCATTTTGGGCTTGTTCAGATTTTTTTTTAATCTGACCTTTAACCTCTATATAAAAAATTAGAAAATTAAAAAAAAAACAACCATCATAAATGTGAAATTTGGTTTTTTAATATGACAATGTAGATAAGCTTTTGGCTTGGAGACTACTATATATTGTATGTTGTTACATTAGTGGTTAAATAGTTGTTACAAGTGGTTAATGTATTTTGTTACAACAGTGGTTAAATCTTTGTTACAATAGTGATTAATGAATTATTACAACAGTGGTTGATTTTTGTTACAACAGTGGTTAATTTTAAATTAGTGGTTGATTGTTACATTAGTTGGTGATACAAGGCCTACACACCCACAGAGCAGCTGATGGTTCATCCTCACACAGACTTGAAAATAGCGCATTTCAAAAGAACAACTATTAGATAGTATTTTGTATTTTAAGACAGTAAATGTAAATGTTTTAAACTTCAGCACCTACTATCAATCACTTGTTTTATTCTTGCATTAATTCAAATACAAAGCCCATACAAAGGCTGAATCTCAAGGCCGTAAAATTGAATAGGTAGGTCGTCCATCGTTCTATCCATTGTCAATTGACTATGTTCTATCAAAATTTAGCCGTTTTCCACTAGGCGAATTTATTCGCAAGAATAAAATCTTCGGTTTGATTTCTGAGCTCTGATTGGTTGCGCATTTTTTCGCTTCACAAAAACTCGATAAAAAAGTGAATGCGCATGCGTATGAACCTATGATTTCGAATCGCGCGAATAAATTCGCCTAGTGGAAAACCGGCTTTACTCGCCATGCTCGCGATCGATGCACAGAACACCTGATCACTGAGGCTGACACAGACTTCAAAACAGCGCATGCGCATAACACGTTCTATAAAAATGATTATAAATAATTCATTAGATTTTATTATACTATCCTAAGTTATGCAAATTTGCTGCCTCCTTGACTTTCCCAGACTTCCTAAAACCAACAAAGATTTTGATATGGTACCTCCACTCCAATTAGCGACACTAGTAACTGGCACAGCATATTACCCCGTGGCTAAATTTTTAGCTGATCTACTCTCACCCTTGACAACTAACTACTACGTACTCAAAGATTTATTTTATGCTGCTGAGCATATCAAGAATATACCACCAAACCTGTTCTCTGATGGCTGTCGTTTTGTCTCTTTTGATGTATATCTGTTTACGAACGTTCCTCTTTCTAAAGTAATAGATATTACTCCGAACAGAGTGTACACCAAGAAATTAACAACTACTAACTTGAAGAATAATACGTTATTTAAACTACTGAAGGACACTTGCACTAAAACTGTTTTCTCATGTAATGATGTATTATATCAACAGTGTTTCAATGGGCTCCCTCTTGGGCCTGTGCTAGCCAGTAATATTGACTGAATTGGAAGAAACCATTATTCCACGTCTAGAAAGTAGGGGTAATCAAATTTTATTTTTGTTTTGTTGACGACACTCTTGTCATTGCTAAACCTAATGATTTTTTTATTACATTCTTAAATATTTTAACTCATTTTACCATCAACTTAAATTTACTTTCGAAACGTTTGATCAAAATGATGATGTACACTTTTTTGATCTCTCAAATTTAATTTTAATGAAATGGGTATTTATCGTAACATACTGGCCGATATATACACTTCGATAGTTTACACCGTGGATACGAAGCTTGTTCAGAAGAGCCTATAAGATTTGCACACCTGGATTATTCTTAGATCAAGAAATAATAATAATTTTAAAAAAATAGTGTATGGCATAGAATGGGTTCCCATTAAAATTAACAAACTATATCTCTATAACCTTAAACATAATCAAACTAAAACAACAACTCCAGCACCTGATGATGATATTAAACTATGTGTAAGACTCATATACTGGCAAAAGGGGGACAATCAATTGTGTACAGATATCTAAAGAAAGAAAGTCAAGAGACACCTAGTTGAGGATGTTAAATTCATAACAATTTGGCAATCGAAGAAAATTTTAAACTTTGGACTTAACGTCCAAAGAATATCGTAGGTCTGTTGTCTACCATTTCAAATGTCCTGGCTGCAATAAAGATTATTTTGAGAAAATAGACATGTCTAACAATTAGAATAAAAGAACATTCAACAGGACCTAATAGTGTTACATTTGACCACATAAGCGCATGTGATGGTTTTCAACATATCCTAGCCATGCATAATTTACCTATTAATGGTGATTATGATGATGCTCAGGGTTCTAATTATCATTCTTTAATAACCAATAATACTAAAGTTTTTGACTTTCCCAGACAGTGGTCTGAATTATTATTTAAAGAAGCCCTGGCTATTGTGCGCTAAAAGCTATGTTTAAATACCGGATTAAAAGCGTCCAAAGAACTTGTTTTGTTCAACCTGCCATTAACATTTTGTTTATTTATTTATCTATTTATTCATATTAACAATGTGTTCACATTTTATCAAGATTGATTTTGTTTTAAGGTATGTTGTTAATTTAATAATAATAATATGTCACATCTTGCTTGAATTGATTGGTCAATTTTACCGGTTTCTCGCTTTTGATTGGTTAATTAAGTTACTTCAATTCTGGTATATGGTCCCTATGGACAAAATTAATTTCATTCCTGATGATGTTCAAATAAAGAACAAAATATTGAATCAGTATGGCTTCTGATAGTCTTTTTGGAGTCTGCATGATATTATATAAACAAACACAATGACAGCAAATCAGAAAGCAGGCCGGAATCTAAACTAAATCATTGTAACAAACGTTAAGATTTCTTAACCAAAGTAACATTTTAACAATAAATATATAAATAATATAGATATTAATAAACTCAAACTGTACAGGATTGTGGAAACAAGCATGATGAACTAGTCCATTTTTGAGTATTAAGATACGTCACATGTACCGTTAAATAAATTTACAAAATTGATTTTGAATATGTACAATATCATTTGCTTGTATGCAACTCCAAGTATCACCAGGGAACAGTGAAATAAATCATTAACATAGTTAAATAAAAGTCATGATCTTTGTAAATTTCTTAGAATCACTAAGAAAGTGGGCAACAAAACAAAAGCTGCGAAAGGATGTAGCTTACCTTAAAACTATAGCTGTAACATCTATGCTGGTTCGAGCCGCTACTCGCCCAGGGTTCAGTTGGCAAAACCAGGACTTTTTGGATAAGGAAAGAAATTGAGGTCTAGTGTATAAATCTGGTTTAAAGACCCCGTTGCATCTTTCGGAAGGGTAGATGCTATGTTTCATTTCAGCCGCTGTCGTTGTGGAAGGATGTGAACATGTAGCTACTATAAGTGCATATTTGCGGCGGCTAGGTAGTCACGGACCACCCCATACGCAATTCACTACAATGACACTGCGAGTGGATTATTCTCCTACCTTTACTTTTATTAGTAGTATTATTTCAAGCTCGGTCGGACATCATTTTGACTAGCTAGCTCCATTCTTTACGATCATCCATGATGTTCTTTAGCTCCTCAGTGGTCAGTCGTTTATATTCGACCTTTAATAATAATAATAAAAAATGACAATGATGAAAATATTAATAATAACAGCAGGAAAAAATAGCAATAAATATTACAATGTTCAGTCTAAAATTAATAAATTGCAGTGATGTAAAGTGATGCTGAGTGAAGACACTGATGAGTAGAATTTTAGTGAAATAGAGAAGAGGGGGAAATATTGAATTTTAGCAGTAATTAGGCATGGCATAATAAGATAATACGGTTTAGAACACTACGGTACATGCATTTATAAGCATTTATTATAAACATGTTTTATGTTAAGTTTGAAGCTGTTAATAGAAAATGAATTTTGTATAAGGCCTGTGTAATTAATGATAAGTTGATGTGGATGAAGAACACTTTTATAATTATTTACCTAGGTAAATATGTATACATTGCATTATTTTTATTTGATTTTTATTATTTAATGTTTTAGGTATTACCTGCGAAGTCGGATGGACTTTATTTGAAGGAAGCTGTTATAAATACTACTTTAGCGTACTCTCTTGGCAAAGCGCCAGAAGGTCTTGTCAAAATAAGGGAGCAGATTTGGTTGTGGTCAAGAATTATGCAGAGAACAACTTCATTTACAGTACTCTTGCCGGTCGGAGGGATGTGTGGATCGGCTACGCAGTTTTCACATATGGGGGTAACTTCAAGTGGGTTGAATCAGGAATTATTTCGGACTACGAAAGTAAGAAAAAATAATTAAGAATGCATTGGCGTAGCTAGGCAGTGACAGGCCCTGTGCAATATTAATTACTGGCGTCTTTGATGTCAAGTGTCAAGTCTGACAACAGTATAGCTACAATTTATATAATTTATGATATTTTTTTTTTGAATAAAAAGTGATATGAAACCCATAAAATATCAGTTCAGGCATTTATTTACTTCAATTATATTTTGTCAGTTAACAAAATAATAATCAAACAAATGAATTTACAGTACTCTTGCCGGTCGGAGGGATGTGTGGATCGGCTACGCAGTTTTCACATATGGGGGTAACTTCAAGTGGGTTGAATCAGGAATTATTTCGGACTACGAAAGTAAGAAAAAATAATTAAGAATGCATTGGCGTAGCTAGGCAGTGACAGGCCCTGTGCAATATTAATTACTGGCGTCTTTGATGTCAAGTGTCAAGTCTGACAACAGTATAGCTACAATTTATATAATTTATGATATTTTTTTTTTGAATAAAAAGTGATATGAAACCCATAAAATATCAGTTCAGGCATTTATTTACTTCAATTATATTTTGTCAGTTAACAAAATAATAATAAAACAAATGAATAATATAAACAAAAAAGAATACAAACAAAATAAAAATCTACTATGCAAAATAAAATCTCTAATAGTTCCTTAAAGTGTGAACAACTTCGTATGTCTAGGTACTAGAGGAACTTGCTAACTATTGCTTTTACTTATTCTCTCCTTTTCCTTTCTAAGCCCCCGGAAGCTCCAATGTTTTGCACATGAACCGAATTTCGATTGAAAAAAAAAAATTAAAAAAAATAATAATAATAATAATTATTATTATTATTAATTTTGGCTTATATAGCGCATTATGCTGAGGGCTTCGATGGCTATATTATTAAACAATATTTAGGAAACATTTATTTTAATTATGATTGTTAAAGGGCTTAAATTGAATGGGCCCCTAATAGACCCGAGCCCCAACGAATTACACTTTCTGCATTTTATGTTGTAAAACAGATTTTTCTAAGACAAATTGAGCGGTTAATGAGATGCAGGTTTTAGAAACTGGGGAAAAGGGGCTTAACCACCGATTTCCACCCTTTTTCCCCAGTGTTTAAATATTCAAAAAATTGTATCTGATTAACCGCTTCCGAGTTTTTGGTCAAATATGCTTTTTGTATCTTAGAAAAATAAGTTCTACAACATATCATTTTTCCCTCTGGAGCCATGCTCTAATGTCTTAGTTGTGTAATATATTAATATTTTTACTTATTTTTAGACTTTCGTTATAGTGGAGGTTATCGATATGGAGGCTGCGTTAAAATAAGTTCTTATTATTATGGTAGATGGGACGACATTACGTGCAGTACACAAAAGAGTTACGTGTGCCAAATAAGTAAGACAATTCTTTTAACAATTATACTGTTAATAAATTAATAAATAATAAGTACTTTTTCGTCGTTATTGAAATGCATTTTCTATCATCATATATGTTTGTAGCGGGGGTATATCTAGCTGTCTTATGGTGCAAATACTGTTTTACAAGATACAATAATAATAATAATAATAATAATAATAATAATAATAACAATAATAATAAAATGATAATGCTGATGATGTCTCCTGTCTTATATGAAATGTAAAGCAGTAACTTTTATTAACAGTCTGAAAGCAAGAGTTTTATGATTCGCTTCATTTGAATTTAATAACTATTTATTATTAATTTGGTTTATTGTAATCATAATTGAATACTTTTCTTTTCCCTTTTTTCCATTTACTTGTCCTTCTATTTCAGTTCCTTCCCATTTACGTTCTCATACCCTTTTCTTTCTTTTCATTTCAGCTACTTTTCCTTTCATTACATTTTAGTTATCTTTTCACTTCTTTTCATTTTTCTTTCTTTTCATTCTCATTTCTTGTCACTTTCATTTCTTGTCAATTTCCTTTCTTTTCACTTTATTTTCTTTTTAATTTCCTTTATTTTCTTTTCCTCTCTGTTCATTTTCATTTCTTTTCATTTCCCATTCTTTTCATTCCGTTTTTTTTTCTTTTTGAAAAACGTTACTAGTGACAAACGATTTTTGTCGTTTTCAATCATAATAAATTTGATCTGTTTGACGATTTCAATCAAATAAACTTGAACCGTGACACTGTCCATACAATTAATGTTCTCACATTGATGTCAAAGGACGCATATGGAGTCATTATTGTCAAACCCCTTAACAAATTAATTTAAGTCTACTTCTGTCACAAATATCATAGCAAAGTTTTGTCCTTTGAGCTAAGTCACTGGATAAAAGAAACATTCACCATTTCTGTGCTGATAGATAGTGAGGTTGAAATTTAAAGCTCATTTTTTAACATGATCCAATTGAGCTCAAAATTACCTGGAATGATCTAAATGGGTTTATGTTCTATAGAACATTGTTTCTAGTTTCTTTCCATTTTTATTTAAGAAAACAAAAGATGAGTACCAAACATATTTATGCAGTGGTGAGTATGTAATGTTTGTGCATGTGTTGAAACAGGGGTGGCATCAGCGGGGGGTGGGGGAGAGCTGCCGTCGGGGAGAAAAAGCACAATTCGTCGGGGAGAAAAAAAATATTATATGTATTTTTTACATATTAGTATAGTTAAAGAAACCTTTGAAACCCCTAAATTGTCGGAATTTTCGGGGGCTTCCCCCCAGGGCCACTTTCGGAACCTTTAATCGAAGCTCGACCACGCCCACTTTGCTTTCGTCGGGGAAATCTGACATCTCGTCGGGGGCACCGCCCCCCGGGACCTTACCCCCCCCTCCCCCCACCCCCCGTCGGGAAAATCCTGGCGCCACCCCTTTGTTGAAACTACCTTTAGTTTTGCAAAGACGTTTGTAAATGGTGAAAGTTGGAAATGCTTGACTTTTTCTAAAGGTAAATTTTTTTTTACCTTTAAATTTGCGCATCATAAAGTTCAAATCATTTTAAATTGGTGTACAACTTATTTCTCCTAGCAGTGCCAGAAAGTGAAAGCTCTTCCCAAGTTTTTGAATCGAATTTGATATGCTTAAGATTTTCCTTTTAATTGTCTATATAGCGAAGTAGTGGTCAACCTATTTTATGCTCTAATTTGACTATATAGTAGTTGTTTGCGTATTCTATTGCCATCTTCTCCATGCGGAGAACATGACCAACCCAATTTGTCTGTGCATAACGTCATCTGGAAGAATTAAATGCCACTGAGCTTGCAGCGTGACAAGATTGCGATATTATGCATTCTGTCCTCCTATGATATGTTGCAAGTAGTATGTAAGCAATGCATGTAGAAAGCATGAAGTTGTTTAAATTTCTTACTGTAAGAAGTCAAAGACCTAGCATCATACAGAGAAGTATGAATAACAATAGTCTGGTCTTCAGAGAGTGACATAATATACATCCCACAAGCATTTCATGTAGATTTTCAAATGCTTATGTGGCTTTGACAATACAGGAACAATTTTCTTTATCTAATTTAGCATCTGGAGTAATTGTTGACCGTAGGTAAGTAAACGATTGTACAGTTTTCACTGTTTTTCAATTAATTACTTGTCGATGAAGGTTTTGTGCTTGAGTATTCAGTCCTTTTAATGCTGATGAGACTATTTAATGGTTTTGCTACATCAGCAAAACTATCGAAATTAAATTGTATATCATCCAAAGAATCCAAACTTAGAAGTAACCCAGTAGTTCCTATCTATTTTAGTCTTAGCCTGGACTTTCTGGAGATCGAAAGCCCCCGCTTGTTCAAAATTGAATTTTAACCCTTCTTTTGTTGTCTCTGAAGGCTACCTGAAGCATTATCAAGAAGAACATAACAAATAGTACCGGTGCAAGAACACAATATTGCGCTGTGCCGTTGGCTGCTTCAAATGCTTTAGAATGTTCACAGTCTGATTGAACAGATTCCATCATGCTTTCATAAAAGAGCATTTAACTTAGTGAAAAGGTTCATCTGGATCTCTAGACCTTATTTGTTAAGGATTTTTTTTTTGATGATCCAAGAAATATTTGAATAAATACGTTAACTTACATTTTATTCTCGAGCAATTGCTGGTTTTTAACACAGCTTATATATGAGTGGGTCCATGCACCTTGGGAACGATTTCGTGAAATCATTGGAGAAGCGCCATCTATTGACTATTCGGGTTTCCCCAATGGGATTGTCGGGGGCCTCTTCCTTAGTATGTTGTTATATAGTTTGGGTAGTTCCAGTTCGCTATTATCTATGTTCATGGTGTTACAAAATTTTCTTATCTTGATGCATTCTTTAATTTTTCTGTCCTTCCAAGATGATTAATTAGCCAAAATTTTATATTCCAATTTGGTAGATGAGTGTGAGTGGTCATGTGGTCAGTAATGGCCAAGTTATGAACGACTCGACTTCGGCGGTTGAGCTTCTAGCAGTTCTGGTTAGTATACCTGTGCAATGTGAAGTTACGTCTGCTTTATGTTCTTTTATTCTTGTGGAAAGGGTTCTTGCTGTTTCACCTATATATGTCCTTTCGCAGTTATTGCAGTTGATTGATATACTACTCCTTTTTTTTTCCCCGAATTTTATTTTTACTGTTAAGCGCATTGAGGCTTTAGCATAATGCGCTATATAAGCCAAAATTATTATTATTATTATTATTACTCCTGATTTGTCCTTCTTGATTTTGTCTTTCGGGTGGACTAGTAGATTCCTTAACTTGTTTTGCGTTATGAAATAAGTATTAATGTTGAAGCTAGATAGACACCGTCTTATCCTTTCTGAGATTTTTGGTATATAAGGAATGCCTATATTTACTTTACATTTGTTATTTGGGTCTTTCTTCTATTATATTTTTCCTTCTCTTTAGCTTTCTCCGATCTTTTTTGACTATCTTATCAATTGACCATTTAGGATAATCACAGCCAGTAAGTGCGTGTCTTATCTTTTTTAATTCTGTTTGTCATCGAAAAAGGAAGACAAACACATTGAAATGCAAATAGAAGTCACCAAAAGAGGAAAAAGACATCAAAAAAACATTAGGAAAAAAGTACAAACGTTAAAATAGGCAACAATCAAAATGCATGCATTTAAAAATAGGCAAAAATGCAGAATACGAAAATCCAAAAGGGCACAATCAAAGCAAAGTAAAACAAACTGATGGGCTGTTTTGATATCTTTTAGTTCTGCAAAGAGATGTAAATTTAGTATTGGACCTATTATTATTATATTTACCCTTGGGAAGGGAGCAAGGCGTGAAGTTTAGAATACGGATAAAGAATGTTTTTGGCAAAAGAAACGCAGATGTTATGTCGTCCAACACAAAGTTTATCCAAGTAAAATTCAAATAATGTATCGTCATTATGAATTTATTACCTAAAATAATCTTACAGGCCTTTTGGACCCTCCCAATGCGGGAATCCAATAATTGTGTAAGTCCGCTATTCCACACGGGAACAGCATATTCCAAAATAGGACGAACTGTGCTCATGTAAGCAGCAATAAGGTGTTTAAGGGCTCTTAAAATATATAATTAATTATTTGATTTTTTGACAATATATTCAACATATGAGTCTCAGTTAAGTTTAGCTTAAAGTATAACCCCAAGAACTTTAATAAGTGTCCACATTTCTCAGAACATGCTCATTCACAACAATAGATGAAGGCATAAAGTTCCTTTTGCTAAAACTAATGTCCACAGTACAACATTTCTTAGGGTTAAGCTTCATATTGAAAAAAAAAAATAGAATATACAGTAGAAGAAATTTCAGCATGCCGGTATAGCGAATCCATAAGACTGATTAAACAATAACATGTAGAAAGTTTTCGCTGACTCCCGAACTGCATCGGATCAAGCTTGGTATTCGTTTCCACCAATGTATCTCTTGCCACAAGGTGTCTTGCGATTTTTGCAAAATGGTCAATAAGTGCAATATTATATCGTATATGTCGTATATTATCAAAGGTAGCTGGAAGCTTAGGATCCGTGGTAATAGTAAACATACACATTTAAATTCACTGGGCACCTCGAGCGTATAGTAAGACACATTATTAATACATGATAGAGGTTCGGTCAATTCATATGAAAATGTTTTAATGAACCAAGCAGAAATGATATCTGGACCAGCCTTTCTAGTTTTCAGTTTATTGATGACGCTGACGACATCCCATGGTTAAGTATGTCGAGGTTCAGACGAAGGCAAGAAAACAGGTAGAGACAGTCTGTCTAGCGGTTTAGGTTCTTTACCTATGCTGCTAAAGTGAGTACAAACAGCGTTATCAGTCTCCGTGTGATTGTTGCAATTAGGAACATTGACCAGATATAATTGCTTTTTGAATTATACGATTGATCTTGTTTCTTAGTTGACGCCAAAGTTGTTCATGATTTTTTTTACGAATGCTTTTTTGCTTCTTGACAATAAGTGCTTAATTTGCGAAGGCATCCTCGGTTTGTCAGTAGGATGACGCTTAACAACACGTTTTGGGAAATATTGTAATTGATTGCATATTTTTCTCATTATATACTTCTTTTTTCCACTCAAAATCAACAAGTTACTGACCATATGCGCGTATGTTACTGTCAGGCATAGGACGCACTATATGTTTCCTTATAAAGTTGGATTGCTTAACATCTACTTTGGGCTTAAAGAGAACGCAATTGTGATCCGACAGTCCAATGGGAGGCAAAATGTCAGGGCGCTGATATTTTGCAGATATATTGGTAAGGATCTTGTCCAAAATCGAACTGCCACGTGTAGGTTTGTTGACCACTAGTTTAATTGAAATAGATAGAACACAATTCAGATGGAGGTGGTTGAAATTGCCAACTATACAAATACCATTACCGGGCTGTTCGGACAAAATACTATCAATGGTAGAGCTCAAATGATCATGAAGTTTTTTCAGCAACTGGGTTATTGGGCGGATAGTAAATTACACATACCACGATATTGGTGACAAATCTGGGCAAGCGGAGAGGTCTCACACTGACCCACTGAGCTTCAATATCATCTGGTACAATAATGTTGGTGAGAACCTTGCATTTAATGCTGTCCTTAACATACAGGGCCACACCTCCACCACGTTTGTCGATTCTAGGCCTGGAAAAATACAATACCCGTCAATGTTCAAAAGTTCAGCAGGTAAGTTAGCAGAAAACCAAGATTCAGCGATTTCAGCAACGTCGACATTATTAGATTCCAACACAACACTTTCATTCGTTCAGTTTGTTATTTAGCGATCTGTCGGGTTACAGAAGAAAACGGAGGCAGTAGATCATGACATCCACGACTAGCATTATAATTACAAACAATGTTGATCAAATTACCAGGTATGCAACCTTTGCCATTGGGGTTTGTAACTGTACTTGCTGACTCTAACTTGTTCCGTCAACCCCACAACCACGGGTTTTAGTGCCAGCTATTCCTATAGGGTTCAGGTATTGAAACAAAAAACTGGATGGCTTGTGTTTTGTATTACAAACAAAAGGCTCGGTAATTAATAATCTGAGCAGCAAACGGTAGGCAAAATGAATCAGGCTCTGTCAAGGTTGCAAGTGAGATCGATAGGCCTAGCTTTTAACAAAGGCAAAAACCAAACAAAAGCACACAAACCAAGACGAAAATTGACGATTCTATTCCTTCCAGTCAATAGATTACGACTTACTGAGAGAATTATCGTGCTGCCTTTTGAAGTTGGACCATATACATATTTTAAATTGTTCTAAAATGATTTTATATTATGTTGGTCAAAAGCGTCCTAAAGAACTTCAGCCTTTTTGGGCCACCAATCGTCCTTCACACGGAGGTGCTTTTGGGAAACAAGTAGCTTGCTTCAAACACAGGTCTTATGTGCAACATGCATGCGATGCGAGATGGTTTCGTCACTCTCATAAAACAAGTCTTGGTGCTTACGGCTGACGAATTCATGTACAGAAAAGGATGATTTATGAAAAGCATCATGGAACTGCTTCAAAAAGGTTCATATCGTTATTAATGAAGAAGACAGATTAAATACTCCTATAGGAGACGGAAAAATTACCTTCGTACCTCTTATTTTTATTTACCGTATTTCTTAAAAAAAGTTCCTACTTAGTTAAAATTAGTTTTGGTACATTGTTTGATGGCCATTTATTCATGAGTTGGGGGTATTTTGAGGCCGAAGGCTGCAAGACATGCTTTCAATTTAGTTATGTCACCAACTACTGGCTTTGCTTCATTCCATGGTCGTCATCCAATAGAATGGGATGATCCCATCACAAGTCTTTTCTTCTCCAACCGTTAAACGTCCTTTTGGTTTTGGTCTGGAGGCGTCATCCTGTCCATATACCTAAGATGTTGTCGTCATCTGGTATTTCGACCGCCGCGTTTCCCAAGCCTTTCTTAGCATGGCAGTCTGGTCGCAGTAGGTTTATTTTTTGTATTACCCTTCTGTTAGACATCGCCACGTTTACCTGATATGGCTTGGTAACAGTTACCAGGGAGCACTGGATGAAAGTAAGGTTGGCTTTGGTGGTTACGATTTGAACTAATGAGCTCCCAATGCACCCCATCATTTATTCATTTCAATTTTAATTTATTTGATTGGATGCTGAATATATATTTGATATGTGATCGCCTAACAGGCAGACACCTAATTTGAAGCTCTTAATCTTAAGTTAATTTCTTCAATTACATCTTGAAGTTTGGATAAGAATCAGTATCATACTAAAATTTAATTATCCTGGAACCTGGAGGACAGTTTTTTATTACCTATCTTCCATTCTTGGCCGTGTAACAGTCGTTGAAACTTTCACCATATTTACCAAGATGGAGTAAGCAGCCATTTTGGATTTCAGGCTACAAACTAAAGCTGGATTATACAGTTGAGTGAACACACATGTATGCACTCTCTCATCACTGAGTGACTGAATGAGATTTTTTATAGGCACACACTTGCATTTGGGGTTCTTGATTCTAGGTTATAACTTCTTCACTTGCTTGAAGTTTGGGTAAGAACTGCTATGATATTGAAATAAAACTACCATGGAACCTGGAAGACAGCTTTTTATCACCTGATTTCCTAGTTTGGCCGTGTAACACTCATTGAAAGTTTCACCATACTAGCTGTACTGGATTAAGCTGCCACTTTTTCTTTTTTTTTTATCTTTTGTGCTTGTAGCCCGGCCCGGGATCTTATGTTGCAGTAATCATTCTTCAGTTACTGTACTTTAATTGGAACATTTTTACTTTTACAATTACAAACTATACTGATGTTAGTTGTGATAAATCACATGCTAAGAAACTGGTACATCATCGATTTTTGAGAGGTAGAATCCAGTATTTTTCAAATTCAGTTGCAACAATTCAAACTGAACTTTTAATTAGTGGGGATGTTCAAGCTAATCCAGGTCCTCGATGTTTAAAAAAAATAAACAGGGATTCTGATCAACATTTAAAACCAGAGTTATGCAACAATAGAGATGAATTGTTTAATTTGAAGCCAGTGAGGCTAATTAGACTGCCGGATAATTTATGGTCAAACATTTACTTACTTGGAATAACGAAAAAATGTCATCGGGGACTCCACCTGCATATGTGTTTTTTAGTTCTCCTCGGAAGACAGGAAGTGGAGGTGGAATTGCAGTAATAGCAAAGCGTGAACTGAAGCTATATATGAAAGGGGTTTGTAGCTTTGTAACATTTAAACATGTTCACCTTGCCAGCAAACTGTCCTCCTTACAGCTTTTTGCTGTCTACCGTCCTCCACCATCTTCAAGCAATGGATTTACTATTTCACAATTCATGAGTGAATTTGAAACCTTCTTAACAAACCTGTCAGTGCTACAGGGAACATTACTCGTTGCTGGAGATTTTAACTTCCATGTGGATACCCCTGACATAGCAAATGTTAATACATTCTTAAGAGCAACAGCGGCTGCTAGCTTGAAGCAACATGTCTCTGAACCTACCCATATCCATGGACATACTCTGGATTTAGTGTTCACAAGAGATGATACGTCTGTGATTAAGAAATGACAACACATGTCAGATCATTTTGTTGTGCATGTACAAGTTGACATGCTATTCCCAAAACTAGAGAAAATTTATCAAGTGTCACGTGATTTTAAGTCAATAGATAAGGAAGGGTTTTTGAAGGAGTTGCAGGAACTTATTGAGACGTACGTGCACCATGGGGATGTTCACTCGGCATTCCAGTGGTACAATAACTCACTGCGCGATCTTCTTGACAGATTTGCTTCACCATCTGTGAAGAAAAGGCAAGTACGTCGAAGGATGCCCTGGTACAACGCTGATGTTCACCTTGCTCGTCGTGAGAAACGTCAGGCTGAGCGTAAATGGAGAAGAATTTACTTAGATACTGACTATCAACATTTCTTGGTGAAGCAACGGGAAGTTACAAGTTTAATATGTCGTACAAAGATTGCATACTTCAAGAACCTGTCTGATACTCATGAGATAAAGGATATTTATAGGGTGTTAGATACTTTGTTACATAGAAAACAACCTTCTCTTCCTGTATATAATTTATTGATAACATTGTTTAACAATTTCTCCACTTTTTTTTTGGATAAAATACATAGAATTCGGAGAGATTTATGTAATGACCATTTCAATGCAGTTTATGATCCATGTGAGAGAGATTTACAATATTGTAAATCACTGTCCAGTTTTCACTTAATAAGTGAAGATGAATTGTTAAAAATTATGCTTGCTTAACCTAGTAAGTTATGTTGTTTAAACCCTGTTCCTACCTGGTTTCTCAAACAAAATATTAATACAATGCTTCCTCTTGTTACATATACTGTTAATGCTTCATTGGCTACAGGTTTGTTCCCATCTGCAGCAAGAACTGCAGTTATTAGACCGTTGTTGAAGAAATACAATCTTGATAAAAATTGTCTTAGTAATTACAGGCCTGTTTCTAATCTTAGTTTTCTAGGAAAACTGATTGAAAAAGTTGTTTGTAGTCAACTCACAAATCATATGACCGAAAATAAGTAATGGGATGTTAATCAATCCGCCTATCGACCATATCATAGCACTGAAAGTGCTTTAATTAAGGTGAAAAATGATATCATGCTTTTATTAGACAAGGGTCATATTGTTCTATTGTTATCATTAAATTTATCATCAGCATTTGATACGATAAATAGGGAAATCTTGATGAAACGATTGTCCACGAGGTTAGGAGTTCGAGATGTAGCATTAAAGTGGTTTCGTTCATACCTTGAAACTTGGAAAACTTGTGTAGAAATAAATGGCACACAATCAGAGATAGAGATTACCACAGGGATCGGTATTTGGGCCTATAGGTTACACTATTTACACTTTGCCAGTTGCAGATATTGCCAGATTCTATGGTGTCTCGTATCATGCATTTGCTGATGATACACAGCTTTATTTATCATTTCATCATAGGAAAGCAGATGATTTGAATATGGTACTGCAAACATTGTCTTCGTGCATTGGAGACATAAAAGCTTGGATGTTAAAAAATAAACTTAAACTTAATGAAGATAAAACGGAATTTTTAGCCATTGGTTCACCAAATAATCTACAGAAGTTGGGTATCGTTCTTAATATTGGGTCAACTGAAATATCACCGTACACATCTATAAAAAAAATCTTGGTGTTTATCTTGATTGTAATATGTCAATGTCAAATCAAATTGAAAATATTTGTAAATCTGCACGATTTCAATTGAAAAATGTATCACGGATTAGAAAGTACATTACTAAAGACGCATGTAACCATGAAGTGAGACGTCATGTACTCTCTAGACTAGATTATTGTAATAGTCTCCTTACAGGGGTTACTCAGTAAGTAAATTTATTTAAAATTCTTTTATTTGTGTTTAAATTTTTCAATGATCAAGCACCAATATACTTCAGTAGTTGTTTAAAAGTTCATCATACGTTACGACCAAATCTTCGCTATGAATCAGACCCTTTTCGCCTTTCATGCCCCTTAGTTCATAGCAGATCAGGTGATCGTTCCTTTAGTGTAACTGCGGCCATAGAATGGAATAAACTCCCTACGGTTATTAAAACAACAAATAATGTTGAATCTTTTAAAATACTACTGAAAAAACATCTTTTTTCAAAATTAACTTGAGCTTATTGCTTCAAATCATTATTCAACTCTGTAAACGCTATGATATAGTTTTCTATGAATAGCGTATCTAAATACCAAATACTACTAAATACTATTACATCATCAAATTTACAATTGTAAATTCGATAAAATAAAATACAATACAATTCAATTTAAACGAAATAAAATTTTTATTAAAATTATCAGATACGAAGGTAATATTAAACTACAATAAAACGTAAACGTAACTACAAACAAGTAAAACGAAAAACGCTAAAATGGGGGGGGGGATGAATTAAAACGTATGAGAAAAGAAAAATTATAAGAACCACGGCATGTCATGTTGCTTATCATCAAGTTTAAACCAAGCGGAGTTAGAGCAATTGACAACCCTTCAACATCAGTTGTCTAACCATACCCTAAGATAATTCGCAGAGCACGCTTTTGTACCTGCTCTAACTGGTTAGACTGGAATTTGTTTATACCACCGTGTATAAGAGACAGGTCGTACAAAGATTGCATACTTCAAGAACCTGTCTGATACTCATGAGATAAAGGATATTTATAGGGTGTTAGAT
>NW_022747660.1:338271-343789 GCF_011630105.1 Anneissia japonica | reverse complement strand
TTTATAGGGTGTTAGATACTTTGTTACACAGAAAACAACCATCTCTTCCTGTATATAATTCATTGATAACATTGTGTAACAATTTCTCCACTTATTTTTTTGATAAAATACATAGAATTCGGAGAGATTTATGTAATGACCACTTCAATGCAGTTTATGATCCATGTGATAGAGATTTACAATGTTCTAAATCACTGTCCAGTTTTGACTTAATAAGTGAAGATGAATTGTTAAAAATTATACTTGCTTCACCTAGTAAGTCATGTTGTTTAGACCCTGTTCCTACCTGGTTTCTCAAACAAAATATTAATACAATGCTTCCTCTTGTTACAGACATTGTTAATGCTTCATTGGCTACAGGTTTGTTCCCATCTGCAGCAAGAACTGCAGTTATTAGACCGTTGTTGAAGAAATACAATCTTGATAAAAATTGTCTTAGTAATTACAGGCCTGTTTCTAATCTTAGTTTTCTAGGAAAACTGATTGAAAAAGTTGTTTGTAGTCAACTCACAAATCATATGACCGAAAATAAGTTATGGGATGTTCATCAATCCGCCTATCGACCATATCAGCACTGAAAGTGCTTTAATTAAGGTGAAGAATGATATTATGCTTTTATTAGACAATGGTCATATTGTTCTATTGTTATCATTAAATTTATCATCAGCATTTGATACGATAGATAGGGAAATCTTGATGAAACGATTGTCCACGAGGTTAGGAGTTCGAGATGTAGCATTAAAGTGGTTTCGTTCATACCTTGAAACTTGGAAAACTTGTGTAGAAATAAATGGCACACAATCAGAGATAGAGATAATACAGTAGGGTTACCACAGGGATCGGTATTTGGGCCTATAGGTTACACTATTTACACTTTGCCAGTTGCAGATATTGCCAGATTCTATGGTGTCTCGTATCATGCATTTGCTGATGATACACAGCTTTATTTATCATTTCATCATAGGAAAGCAGATGATCTGAATATGGTACTGCAAACATTGTCTTCGTGCATTGGAGACATAAAAGCTTGGATGTTAAAAAATAAACTTAAACTTAATGAAGATAAAACGGAATTTTTAGCCATTGGTTCACCAAATAATCTACAGAAGTTGGGCAGTATCGTTCTTAATATTGGGTCAACTGAAATATCACCGTACACATCTATAAAAAAATCTTGGTGTTTATCTTGATTGTAATATGTCAATGTCAAATCAAATTGAAAATATTTGTAAATCTGCACGATTTCAATTGAAAAATGTATAACGGATTAGAAAGTACATTACTAAAGACGCATGTAACCATGCAGTGAGACGTCATGTACTCTCTAGACTAGATTATTGTAATGGTCTCCTTACAGGAGTTACCCAGGCACACATTAGGAAACTACAAAGTCTTCAGAATTGGTTTGCACGTCTCATATATCGTGAAGACAGGCGTAGTGATGCCAGACAACTGATTAATTCTCTTCACTGGCTACCCATCAAAGAACGCATTTTATTTAAAATTCTTTTATTTGCGTTTAAATTTTTCAATGATCAAGCACCAATATACTTCAGTAGTTGTTTAAAAGTTCATCATACGTTACGACCAAATCTTCGCTATGAATCAGACCCTTTTCGCCTTTCATGCCCCTTAGTTCATAGCAGATCAGGTGATCGTTCCTTTAGTGTAACTGCGGCCATAGAATGGAATAAACTCCCTACAGTTATTAAAACAACAAATAATGTTGAATTTTTTAAAAAACTACTGAAAAAACATCTTTTTTCAAAATTAACTTGAGCTTATTGCTTCAAATCATTATTCAACTCTGTAAACGCTATGATATAGTTTTCTATGAATAGCGTATCTAAATACCAAATACTACTAAATACTATTACATCATCAAATTTACAATTGTAAATTCGATACAATAAAATACAATACAATTCAATTTAAACGAAATAAAATTTTTATTAAAATTATCAGATACGAAGGTAATATTAAACTACAATAAAACGTAACTACAAACAAGTAAAACGAAAAACGCTAAAATGGGGGGGGGGATGAATTAAAACGTATGAGAAAAGAAAAATTATAAGAACCACGGCATGTCATGTTGCTTATCATCAAGTTTAAACCAAGCGGAGTTAGAGCAATTGACAACCCTTCAACATCAGTTGTCTAATCATACCCTAAGATAATTCGCAGAGCACGCTTTTGTACCTGCTCTAACTGGTTAGACTTGAATTTGTTTATACCACCGTGCCAGACTGGAACACCGTACTCTAATACTGCTCGAATTGAGTAAATTTGTACAAGATCAGTTTATATATATTTAGGTATATTTATTGCAAAAAAGAATCGCACATACAAAACAGTCTATTGCAGCATAAGCTGAATTGAGAGACTGAACAATTATTACAAATATTGGCCATATACATTTGTCTAATCATACCATAAGATAATTCGCAGAGCACGCTTTTGTACCTGCTCTAACTGGTTAGACTGGAATTTGTTTATACCACCGTGCCAGACTGGAACACCGTACTCTAATACTGCTCGAATTGAGTAAATTTGTACAAGATCAGTTTATATATATTTAGGTATATTTATTGCAAAAAAGAATCGCACATACAAAACAGTCTATTGCAGCATAAGCTGAATTGAGAGACTGAAAATTATTTAAAATATTGGCCATTAAAAATTTTCGAATCATTATTAAAATAGAGCAATATTAAACATTAAAATTTACATTAAAACCTTAAAAATTACAAAGACGTATTACATATTAAAAAATCAAGAGAAATTAAACAATTGAGTCTCTAAAAATATATATACAATTTCATCATAAAAAAAAACCCCGCAATCAATCAATCTACAGGAGTCATGCACGACAAGGCGCCTCTGTGCCAAATGCTCAGACTGAAGAGATCTCTGACCTTAGGGTCCCACTACAAAGTGAATTTAGAATTTTAGTCATATACGGTAATTGGCTATTTATAAATCGTGTTTTGGTACTTTTATATTCTTTATATGGCTTATTAGTGCGTAGTGTCATGGTGTGACATGCATCATTAATTGGAAACCAATTATGAAATCTATTAGATTGTATTGCTTTTTTAGCAAATTTTGTACATAGTGAGACCCTACTGTCAGACAGTCTCTCCAGTCCTAGCTGCGAAAGGGCATCACTATAAACTTATCGGCTAAAATGCACCGACGAACTCGCGTTTGGATACGCTCAATCGCCATGCTTTGTTGTTTAGTTAAGCCTGGGTGCCACAGAGGCGCAGCATACTCAAGAACAGGCCGTACATAACTCTGTAGATCGTCAGGAGTTCATCACAATTGAAACCAGCTCTCCTCAACGACCACAAAATAAAAAGTTTACAATTTCCTTTGGTAATGATAGCATCAGTATTACTTGACCACTTGAGGTCGTTATCAAAGACCACCCCCAATAACGTAACAGAATTTACAACAAGAAGATTTTCTTTAGAGATGTGGAGGCTGATGTCTGGAAGTGGTCGACGACCAAAGTAAATGTTACAGGCAGCAGTTTTTTTTTTTCTCTTTTGTGGTATAACAACCACCACTTATATTCATCAATAGGCCTACATCAAGTTGCTTGAACTACAGACATTCTGCATTACAGCATTTTTGATACTTCACCTTTTTTCTTGATTTTCTTATTTTTTAAACTTTTCTTGATTTTTATATAAACAATAAAATATGCAAATTAAGTCGATCAATGAATGTTAAATGAAAAGTAACAAACAAATTTAAGCACAATTCTATGATATTAACATGATTTTAAAGTTTAGGCATTAACCAATTGTAACCCTTATTAATATAGATTTTATTTGACCAGTATATACCTTAAATTTTTTTCCTCCCTTTTTCATTTTTATATAAAATAATATATTACTTTTCATCATTGTACGCTAATGCGATATGTGTTTACTTATATCACGTTGAGATATTATGAATTTTTCTGTTTTAATTTAATTTTTTTTTAATAAAATAAAATAAAAACATGCTGCACAACGTCATTTTTATCGCATAGTTTGTATGGACTATCAGTAATTTGTTATTGCTTATTATTTTATACCTTGAAAGTAACAAATAATGGAGTTCACCCTTTTTGAGTTTTCAATAACGGAAATCTATTAATTGAATACAATATTAATGATTAAGGTTATTGTAAAAAAAATGAGCCTACCCTAACAAATATTATGGTACACCACGCACTGAACATTAACAAAGTATTAGTAAAATGAAATATTTATAACGCTGTAGATTTTGTTCCGACAACCCTATGTAAATCCGAGGTATTGATTGGTGGAGCTGGTTTGACCTTAACCTTGCTATTCGAACGTACTACGGCATGTCGGAAGAATATCAAAAGGATATTTATAATATTAGTATATTTTTTCAATTAGATTTAGATTACGAAGATCCAAAACTTGACGGATGTCCAGAAGACATAACTGTTGGTACAAAACAGGGAAAAGATTATGCGGAAGTCAGATGGACGGAACCAATTGCATCAGATAATGTAGGGATTCACACAGAAACGCAATCATATTCGCCAGGAGATAGGTTTAGACTCGTCGACGGAAAACCAACTGTTTACACTGTGCGATACTGGGTACAAGATTATAGAGCAAACGAAGCAGAATGTCTCTTCAATATAACTGTCATTGGTAGGTTTCTTTATATTAATGGCGTAAATATTAATGATAAGATTGGAAGGGTCATACCAGAATAATCATTATAATAGTGTTATGTTCATTCGTGGTTGAGGTATAAGAACGCTTACAAATTAATGTTTGTGTACTTGTCATACATGTTTTGTAAATTCTATACTTACATGTTTTGTAAATTTTGTAGATTTTATTTTTTTATTCACATTATTCAAAGCTTAGGCCTATATAAAGAGTTTTGCCTACAGGCCCAGGATAGTACATTCTAAGCCCATTACGCTCACAACTCTCCCTCCTATTATGCAATATCGTTATAGTGCATACAATATAAATATGAATATTGTTTTTTGTGGAAATCATCCATTATTATTATTATTATTATTATTATTATTATTATTATTATTATTATTATTATTATTATTATTATTATGATGATGATGATGATGATGATGATGATGATCCTATGTTTTTCAAATTCACTTTGGTAAAAAACTTGTTGCAAATGTTCCTTACAACTAATGTTGAGTAGTGGATACTCTTTCCGTAATCATCATAATTATCATCATCTTTACCACCACCAACAATACCATCATCATTATATCCACTATCACGACCACCAACGTTATTATCATCAATCATTCCTGATTTCCAACACCTCATTACATGTAAATTGGTGACTCGCTTCACGAGCGGATCACATCTTACTATTGTCAGGTTCAACTTCATCATCTCTTGTTATTGTCAGGATCATCTTTTTGGTGATCCGCTTCACGTGCGCAGTTATGCGTGACGTCATCTACGCGCAATTTTGCGTTTTTACATTATCGATCATA
>NW_022747660.1:332972-337208 GCF_011630105.1 Anneissia japonica | reverse complement strand
TATTATTATTATGATGATGATGATGATGATGATGATGATGATGATCCTATGTTCTTCAATTTCACTTTGGTAAAAAACTTGTTGCAAATGTTCCTTACAACTAATGTTGAGTAGTGGATACTCTTTCCGTAATCATCATAATTATCATCATCTTTACCACCACCAACAATACCATCATTATATCCACTATCACGACCACCAACGTAATTATCATCAAGCATTCCTGATTTCCAACACCTCATTACATGTAATTGGTGACCCGCTTCACGAGCGGATCACATCTTACTATTGTCAGGTTCAACTTCATCATCTCTTGTTATTGTCAGGATCATCTTTTTGGTGATCCGCTTCACGTGCGCAGTTATGCGTGACGTCATCTACGCGCAATTTTGCGTTTTTACATTATCGATCATATCAGCCTAAAATCGTATTAATTGAGCATTACCTTCGGGTTAATGTTGAATGTACTGTACCTTAATTTTACTCGTGCGCTTCATTACGCGCGAGTACGCGTGCGTCAATTTTTTAAATGCTCAAAATTACTTTTTGGCTACGTTCAGACCTGTGGGATACGCCAGGCGTATCTAACGCCAGGCGTAGGTTAATCCATGGCGTAACTAGCGAGATGTCCAGACTGGGCGATTAATGAACGCTAGCGTAAGTATTTGCGCGAAATATTCGTATTCGTAATTCAAGCATTTTATTTTCTGTTTACATCTAGGTTTATTTTGATTGGTCAAATCTTGGCTGAGTTCA
Organism: Anneissia japonica; assembly: GCF_011630105.1. Classification (NCBI taxonomy): domain Eukaryota; kingdom Metazoa; phylum Echinodermata; class Crinoidea; order Comatulida; family Comatulidae; genus Anneissia; species Anneissia japonica. The sequence continues at coordinate 336,452 of NW_022747660.1, read as the reverse complement.
AAATCACCGATGCGTGACTGTCGTAAATCAGTGGCGTACGCTAATCTGGGGTCTGTTGCTGGATGACCGTACGCTAGTGATTGCGCGATAATACTGGCGTTCGCTACGCCGCGCACAAGTTCACACCACTCGATTAACGTTACGCTAGCGTAATTCGTTGTGTCTGAACATAGCCTTTGACTAAATTAGAGCACGTTTCAGGCCATTTTGAGCATTTCGAAATTGTTTAGAATTTTCCACTACGCTTGCGCATTTTTACGCGCGCAGCACGTACGGAAGCTAGACATGTTTTTTCACATAGTTTGGGTTCCTGACATTGTTTTCACAAATTTCCATTCTTTTTAGTCATCTTAAGGCCAATAGCAATGCCGTACGTGCACATCAAACATAAGCATCTTTGCGCGGATTTGTGCCGATATAGAGTGAAAATATGCTAAAATCAGGCCTATATTTAATCAGTTATAGCTCCTTAGGTAGAAAGGTGACCCCGAATTTTTATTACATATTCTGAAAGCACATAAGTTGTAAATATGATTTTATATATCATAATAGCTGATCGGACATTGTGACGTCACCATATTGCCATCCTGAGTAAAAACTAGATTTGAACTCGTCACTGTGGAGTTAGGTGATCCGCCACACTTTGACCCTCAGGAAGTGCGCACTGTGTTGATTTAAAAATTTTTAAATGCTGAAAATTGGCTAAAGTATATGCTAATCAAAAACACGCACAAGGATCCGTATGTTATATGCGCGCGTAGAACATTGCCATTGGCCCTAAGATTACCAAAAATAGAATGGAAATATGTGAATACAGTGTCAGGAACAAAAAACATGTAAAAAAAAAACGAAATATCCAGCTTCCGTACGAAACTGCGTGCGTAAAAATGCGTGCGCCGCTGAAAATTAAAAAAATTTTGAAATACTCAGAATGGCCTGAAACGTGCTCTCCTTTAGTCAAAAGGTGATTTCGAGCATTTTAAAATTTTGACGCACGCGTACGAGCGCGTTATGAAGCGCACACGTAAAATTAGGTTACATTACATTTAACATTAACCTGAAGTTAATGCTCACTTAATACGATTTCGAAATGGTAATCTGTTAGTGTGATATAATCGATAATGTCAAAACGCAAAATTGCGCGTAGATGACATCACGTATGACTGAGCACATTGAAAACCTTATTGTGACTATTCCAGGCCAAGCCAAATGTTCGTTGAAGCGCGCATGTGCTTTGCTCGCGGCAAATTTGAGATATCGTGCGCACAAAAATGGAAGGAAAGGTAGAACTAGATTTGAACTCGTCACTGAAGACGAGTTAGGTGATCCGCCGCACTTTGACCCACGAGGAAGTGTGCGCGGTGCGGATTGAACAATTTAAATGCTGAAAATGGCAAAATATGCTAATTTAGTTTGTTAAAAAAAGAATATGGAGCTTTTTAAAATATTTATTCATGCGTACACGTCACATCATGACGCACGTGCGCATCTTAATGTCACTGTTGTCTCCTGATATTAGATATATGTGTATCAACTTTCATTGACAAACGCCTGTTGGTAAAGGAGTAATTATCATTCATAGTATTTATCATATATAAAAATTCAGTTTTTTAAATTCAGATGGCAATATGGTGACGTCACAATGTCCAATCAGCTATTATGATATATAAAATCATATCTACAACTTATGTGCTTTTAGAATATGTAATAAAAATTGGGGGTCACTTTCCATCCTAAGGAGCTATAACTGATTGAAAAAAGGCATGATATTAAGCACATTTTTGACGCATGCGTACGCGCACAGGAAATTAAGGTACGTAACTATTAAGCATGACCTGAAGTTTAAGCCCACTAAATATCATTCAGAAATCTCAACTGGTTAAGGTGATTATGGGGTCATTAAATGTTTGAGGAAAGAAAGATGAGGGGGTCACCAAAAACATTTGACCATGATGACGTCATCAAAATGTAAAAAGAAGTCACACAATGAAAGAGAATTGCCTCAGCTATAACATACTCAAAGACGATCGACCAAGGATAAGCGAAATACGCTCAAATGCGCATTTTTAAAAATGACGTCATCGATAAAACTCAGTTTGTTGAATTCAGATGGCAATATGATGACGTCATAATGTCCGATCGGCCATTATGAGCTAGAAAATCATGTGCTTTCAGAATATGTAATAAAAATTGGAGGTCAAGTGTGCGCGGTGCGGATTGAACAATATTTAAATATTTATATTTACTCATGCGTACGCACACGTCATGACGCACGTGTGCATCTTAATGTCACTGTTGTCTCCCTCCTGATATGAGATATATATGTATCAACTTTCATTGACAAACGCCTGTTGGTGAAGGAATAATGATCATTCATAATATTTATCATATATAAAAATTCAGTATTTTGGAATTCAGATGGCAATATGGTGACGTCACAATGTCCTATCAGCTGTTATGATATATAAAATCATATCTACAGATCATGTGCTTTCGGAATATGTAATAAAAGTTAGGGGTCACCTTTCATCCGATGGGGCTATAACTGATTAAAAAACAGACATGATATAAATCATATATTAATTTTGACGCACGCGAACGCTCGCGTTATTACGCGCGCACAAAAATATAATGTACATAACATTTAACCATGACCTGAAATTTATACCCACTATATATGATTAGGGGGTCATCAAAGGCTGGACGAAAGAAAGATGAGGGGGTAAGCATTTTTACGCGCGCAGCACGTATGGAAGCTAGGAATTAATATTTTTTGTCCCATTTTGGGTTCCTGACATTCTTTTGACAAGTTTCAAATCTTTTCAAATACTCTATGGCCAATAACAATGCCGTACGCACGCATCAAACATAGTGACCTTTGAGCGCATTTGTGCCGATATACAGTGGCCTAATTTTAAACAGTTGCAGCTCTTTAGGATGAAAGGTGACCCCCAATTTTTATTACATATTCTCAAAGCACATGAGTTGTAAATATGATTTTATAGGTCATAATGGCTGATCGGACATTATGACGTCATCATATTGCCATCTGAATTCAACAAACTGAATATTATCGATGACCTCATTTTAGCAAATGCGCATTTGAGCGTATCTCGCTTATTCTTGATTGATTGTCTTCCAACTTTGAGTATGTTGTAGCTGAGGCAAATTTCTTTCAAATATGTGGCATTTTTTTTACATTTTGATGACGTCATCATGGTCAAAATATTGGGTTTTGCTTACCCCCTCATCTTGCTTTCGTCCAGCCTTTGCTGACCCCATAAATACCTTAATCAGTCGTGATTTCTGAATCATATTTAGTGGGTTTTCAGGTCATGGTGAAATGTTATGTACATTATATTTTTGTGCGTGCGTAATAACGCGAGCGTTCGCGTGCGTCAAAATTAATATATGCTTTATATCGTGTCTTTTTAAAAATCAGTTATAGCTCCTTAGGATGGAAGGTGACCCTAACTTTTA
>NW_022747660.1:327800-332519 GCF_011630105.1 Anneissia japonica | reverse complement strand
ATCATTCGTGATTTCTGAATCATATTTAGTGGGTTTTCAGGTCATGGTGAAATGTTATGTACATTATATTTTTGTGCGTGCGTAATAACGCGAGTGTTCGCGTGCGTCAAAATTAATATATGCTTTATATCGTGTCTTTTTTAAAATCAGTTATAGCTCCTTAGGATGAAAGGTGACCCTAATTTTTATTACATATTCTGAACGCACATGAACTGTAGATATGATTTTATATATCATAATAGCTGATCGGACAGTGTGACGTCATCATATTGCCACCTGAATTAAAAAGCAAGAAAAAAATTATATTTCTTTTCTCAAAACGTTGATGACGGCATATCATCTTAACCATTCGTCATTTCTGAATAATATTAAATGGGCTTATACTTCAGATCAAGTTTGAATGTTAGGTATCTTACTTTTTTGTTTGCGCGTCTTAACGTGCGCGTCAAATATTACATATGCTTATAATTATGCCTATTTATAATTAAATATGGCTCCTTAGGATGAAAGGTGACCTCTAATTTTTATTACATATTCTAAAAGCACATGAGTTGTAGATATGACTTTATATATCATAATAGCTGATCGGACATTGTGAAGTCACCATATTGCCATCCTGAAGTTAAAAAATCTGAATTTTTATATGATAAATACTATGAATGATCATTACTCCTTCACCAACAGGCGTTTGTCAATGAAAGTTGATACATATATATCTCATATAAGGAGACAACAGTGACATTAAGTTGCGCACGTGCGTCATGAGGTGCGCGTACGCATGAGTAAATCTTTTAAAATGCTCCAAATTCTTTTTTAACAAACTAAATTAGCGTATTTTGCCATTATCAGCATTTAAATATTGTTCAATCCGCACCGCGCACACTTCCTCGTGGGTCAAAGTGCGGCGGTTCACCTAACTTGTCCTCAGTGACGAGTTCAAATCTAGTTTATTCTACATTCTGGCAAATAACTGTTCGCACGATATCTCAAATTTGCCGAGAGCTACGCACAAAATGATTACAACCAACAAACATTTGGCTTGGCCTAGAATAGTGACAATAAGCTCTGCAAGGTTACCAGTCACGTGTGACTACGCGCATTTTTGTGTTTTTTATGCAATTGATTATATGAGCCTAACCAATTGACATTGCGAAATCGTATTACGTGAGCATTAACTTCGAATGAAGGTTGAATGTAATGTACACTTGTGCGTGTCAAAATTTTAAAATGGTCGAAATTAATTTTCGACTAAATTAGAGCACGTTTAAAGCCATTTTGAGCATTTCAACATTTTTAAAATTTTCGGCACCGCGTGCTTTTTTTTACGCGCGCGGCACGTACAGAAGTTGGAAATATTGTTTTTTAAATGTTTTAGGTCCCAGACACTGTATTCACAAATTTCCAATCTTTTTTGGTCATAGCAATGCCGTACGCGCGCATAGAACATAAGAGCACATGTGCGCGTTTTTTTCGACATAGAGCAAAAATAGGCCAAAAACATTTTTTCAATCAATTATAGCTCCTTAGAATAAAAGGTGACCCCCAATTTTTATTATATATTCTGAAAGCACATGAGTTTTAGATATGATTTTATAGATCATAATGGCTGATCCGACATTGTGACGTCATCATATTGCCATTTGAAATAAAAAAACTGATTTTTTACTATGATGTCATTTTTTAAAATACGTATTTGAGCGTATCTTGCGTACCTTTTAGACTGTCTCAACGCTATCATACTGATATCACATTAATAGCGTCGAAAAACAGTCTGCCGCCCTCTGTCCTTGAAATTATTTTGTCATTTATAAAAATCCATAATATACGGTAATATCTGTAATACAGTTCTTATGAATGTAATATTCGTGTGGCATTACAGACTAACAGGAATTTTTAAATGACACTTGACAAGGTTCAATTTCGTGTGCCATTACTATCCGCGCGTTTTAAAAAAAATTCTCAATATCACTTTCAAATAGCACAATTCATTTGGTTTTATGTCATTTTCAGCATTCCAAAATTGTCCATAATTTACACGCCGTGTGCTTATTTTCACACGCACAGCATGTACTGAAGATAGAAATTTTATAATTTTGCAGTGAGGATCCAAGATTTTAAAACTACGTATGGAGGCAAAGCACTACCATAAGTTGTAGATATGATTTTATAGATCATAATGGCTGATCCGACATTGTGACGTCATCATATTGCCATTTTAAATAAAAAAACTGATTTTTTACTATGATGTCATTTGTTAAAATACGTATTTGAGCGTATCTTGCTTATCCTTGATCGATTTTCTCCGAACAGACGAGTATGTTATAACCCAGACAATTCCCTTTCGTAAATGTCAAGTCTTTTTACATTTTGATGACGTCATCATTTTTTACATAATTTTTTTTATCTGACCCCTCATCTTTCTTTCCTCAAATCATTGAAACCGCCTGTATCATCATAAATATTTGACATTTCAAAATCATATACAATTGGCATAAAAGTTCAGGTCAAGGATAAGTTTCATGCACGCACATTTTTCGTGCATGCATCATTGCGTGCGCGTACGCGTGCGTTAAAATGTTTCATGTTCAAAATCATGCCTATTTTCAATCAGTTATAGCTCCTTAGGATGAAAGGTGACCCCCAATTTTTATTACATATTCTGAAAGCGCAAAAGTTGTAGATATGATTTTATAGATCATAATGGCTGATCGGATATTGTGATGTCATCATATTGCCTTCTGAATTCAAAATACTGACTTTCTATCTATGACGTCAATTATGAAAATATTCATTTAAACCTATCTTGGTTATCCTTGATCGATCATCTCCGAAATTCGAGTATGTTATAGCAAACAATTCTCTTCCGGAAGTGTGCCCTTCATTTTTCATTTTGATGACGTCATCATGCTGATAATGATTGATTTTTTAGACCCTCTCTTCTTTCTATTATCATTTTCGTTAAAGTTTATTGACAGAGGGCGGTAGACTGCATTTCAATGCTATCGAACTGATATTCTGTATATAGTTCGTATGAATTGAAAATTTGTGTGGCATTTCCGACGAACAGGCGTTTTTACCGTGTCCGTTATGACGTGCACGTAAGCAATTTAAACTTTGAAAATTCTCTATATTACCTTTTAGACTCTCAACGCTATCATACTGATAACACATTGATAGCGTCGAAAAACAGCCTGCCGCCCTCTGTCGGTGAAATTATTTTGTCATTTATAAAAATCCATAATATACGGTAATATCTGTAATACAGTTCTTATGAATGTAATATTCGTGTGGCATTACAGACTAACAGGCATTTTTAAATGACACTTGACAAGGTTCGATTTCGTGTGCCATTACCGTCCGCGCGTTGGTGTGCGTTAACATTTTTTTTTAAATTCTCTTATCAAATAGCACGTTTCATTTGGTTTCATGTCATTTTCAGCATTCCAAAATTGTCCATAATTTACACGCCGTGTGCTCATTTTCACGCGCACAGCATGTACTGAAGCTAGAAATTTTATAACTTTGCAGTGAGAATCCAAGATTTTAAAACTACTTGAATATAAAAGAAACAAATATGGAGACAAAGCACTAGCTTGCGGAACAACAATACTATCTAATTGTTGACATTGTATATTTAAATTTAACTTACTGTGGTCTAACAAGAAATTTAAAATACATGACAAAATTCTAGGAGAGAAATCAAACTCAATTAGTTAGTAATATATTATGTTTAACAATAGTGTTGAAATCACTTGAAAAATCTATGAAAAATATGACCTTACAAAGTTCTTAATTGGCTTTTCCAGCTATATAAACATTATTTACTATGAACTACAAGAAATGCATCATCTGTTAAAAGTTTTGAAATATAAAATTAAAAATTGAGATGGTTAGGCCTACATGACGATATTTTATCTCACATTCCATTTTGTTCTGAATTAATTTGCAATAACTATAACATGTATTATAATTCCACGTAGTCTAGTGCCATCTTCCGTAAACAGGCAGTAAAACATTTACAGGCTTTATACGGTGATGGTAACATTTGTTGAGCATACTTGTGGTCTTCCATTTTAATATGGATTACAAGAAATTGATTACAAGTAATTAATAAATAAATGTTTTTGTATTGTTTTGGCTCCATACACGACATACTATACACACATACGTGGACCCACACTTCGTACACAAAACCCAAATTTACTGTGTTATGTTGATTTCTGGAAGGGTAAATTTGAATATAAAGTTGGTCTTTAAATGGCTTTGTGTCATGATTTAATGTTATGGTTTTCATATTATGTAGAACCCAGCATGTCTTCTAAACCCCAATTTTTATTACATATTCTAAAAGCACATGAGTTGTAAATATGATTTTCTAGCTCATACTGGCCGATCGGACATTGTGACGTCATCATATTGCCATCTGAATTTAACAAACTGAATTTGATCGGTGATGTCATTTTTAAAAATGCGCATTTGAGCGTATCTTGCTTATTCTTGGTCGATCCAAGGTAATTCAACAGAAGGACGCACATCTCCGCTCTCGAACATAGCGCGTGCGTACACTGCCCCCCCCCCATGGCAAAAGGGCATAACCATAGAGCTATTAAACAACTAGAGTGCTGACAAGATGGCGCAGCAATGCAGAGTTATGTATGTGTACCATCCAAGATGGCCGTCGTAGTAAAGCGCCACCTTCAGGCTTAGTATACATATTAT
>NW_022747660.1:327476-327767 GCF_011630105.1 Anneissia japonica | reverse complement strand
CCCTCTGACTGACTATTATTTCATTAATGATAATGAGTAATGGTAATAACAAGTTATTAAACTATTGTAGCCAAAACGAGGCCAAGTGAAGCATCTTATTCAAAAATAAAGTAACAAGGAATGAAAATCTAAAATCGTATACATTACACCCAAACACCGCAACGCTCGAATTTCAAACATAAAGGTAACTAGCTGTATTGAACTTTCTGAGTAAATTGAGGGCGCATTTGCAAACGATCACGCTTAGCGAAATTTGATTGGCTAAATCTATGGTAGCCATCTTGGATCCCC
>NW_022747660.1:320926-327056 GCF_011630105.1 Anneissia japonica | reverse complement strand
CAAATGTTTTTATTTGCATGCAATGTAAATAAATAACATTAATCAGTATTTCTTGCCATGCCTGTTGATTTGTTTAACTGCTTGAAGACCTTGATAATATGGACTGAATTAATGAATAAAAGTAAAGCGATTGATGATTCCAATAAGGTGAAACAAATAAATTTTTAATACTGTACCTCAGTTCAGCCAGTTGCATCCCATCAGCACTTTCATTATCTCTCTGATCACTCACTGGGTATACACATTAACTACACAACAGTAAACACAAGGTTGAAAGAAGTTTATGACGAAAATCTGAACTTTTATATGAATATTATTGAAACACTGTAGCACATCATATACCTACACAGAACTGCTTTAAACATAGCTGAATATAGAGTTCAATCCAATCCACTTATAAACATGTGTTAAATATTATTACTAATTATTATTAATATTATTATTATTATTATTATTATTATTATTATTATTATTATTATTTAGTTTTATTCCTTATCATTTATCAGCAAGTACTGTTCTGTTATTTTCTTCTTTTCATATTGCATTGTAAAATACAATACAATGCAATTCAAAAAGTCAATGCAAATTTTTATAAAGAAAATAAATGTGTTGTTGATAAAATGTTCATACAAGGAAAAACCTGGTAATATTTCTTAACACAGTGTATGGTATGATGTCCATATCAAATAGATAACAACATTCATATAAACAGTATACAGTTCCAATCTGATAGGACTACAGTACTTTCAATTGATTCATGTTTCTATCCATGGCCTATAATATGGCCTGGATTGCCACCAGATCCTTATCCCTCATGTAGTGACAAGGCTTCATCCTGATTTGCAATAGCAGCCTCAAGTAATTCCACCACTCAATGTTTCACATCTTACTAATTTCTCAATGGTTTTTGCTCTATTAAAAGTACTTAATATATTATTGTCTTTTTACAAAAAAAATACATGGGAGAACATGACTTCGACCAGGAAGCACTTTGCTTTGGCTGTAGTTCATCAACTTTCATTCACTTGATTCTGTGGTCTGTGAAAATTAATTAAACAAACTAATTCAAAGAGCTTATCAATGCTACTGTGATGGTTTTAATTATCAAATATGTATTTAAATGGTTTCTTTTTAATCAAAGGTTGTTTTCCAAAAAAAAAAGGGGGAAAAAAAGGAAAATAAGTAGTATCAGTATAATACAATATTAAATGCAGGTGGTGATGTTTAATTGGACATCAAAGTGTTGATAAATATTATTTGCTTAAGTCAGTTTTGATACCTATAATAATTAATATATTTTTTATTATGTTGTGTCTAAGGATTCCTATGTAGATAAAGCATACTGTACTATTAATATAATAATTTTGTTATATTCTTTTCATGAAAACATTAAAATCAAATTAAGCCTGAATTACTTAGTCTAAGCACAGTCACTGAAGGGCACATCCCCCACCCCAAAAAACTGAATTGTTCTTGGTAGACAGTAGTAAATAGTTGCTATATAATTTTGGATGGCTATTCTTGATTTGTCTTCATGGTCAGTTGTTTATGCTGGGTCGATTCATTGCGGACATTATTGTCTCAATATGCTTATTACAATATAACATCATCGTATTTGATTCACAATACTCTCTGTGGTTATTTTGCTGTCGATAGTACCCCAGTTTGAGGAAAAGGCAGTTCCTGTCTGTGTGTGTGGTGTGATAGAGAGACGCTTAGTGCTTCTCAGTTAAGTAAAACATATACCATACCATTTTTAACGTTATATGTAACCACACACGTACCTTTAAACAGATTCGGTGCAATTTTGACTACTACTACTTGCACCACCATCCCTGAGATCCCCTTCGTTATATATGTAGGCTATTCATCAGCTTCGACGGAAACTTAATAGGCCTTACTGAGGACTCGTATTTGTTGTTTTCCACAGAGTTGCACATCCTTAAATTTCTTTAAGCTCTTTACGCTTAATGACACAACCATACTCTAGGTTCTTACAACATGTATCACAAAAATATGCCTGAAACCGGCTCAGATTTATCATTTGAAGAACTTCTGTCCAACGCCATACTTGCAAGTGGAGTGTGTTGTTTACTATTTACATTGGACAAACGGCATAGAAGGTAGTTTGTGATTGGCTGAGGGCCTTACAGCTAAGCCAAACTTCATTGTTAGTCGTCTTCTCATTGGTTAGTTACGTAGCAACTTTTGATATAAATTCTCATTTTTGGTTACAGTTTCCCCAAATTCACGATTGCCGACAATCAAATTATGTTACAATTTAATAGTATTGACATTTTTGTGCAAAAGCCAGGTAGCCCGGATTGGTGGGTCACAGAATTGAACGTTTTCGATCCTCAACCCACGGTCTAAAACAGGCAGTAAAACATTTACAGGCGTTATACGGTGATGGTAACATTTGTTGAGCATACTTGTGGTCTTTCATTTGAATATGGATTACAAGAAATTGATTACAAGTAATTAATAAATAAATGTTTTTGTATTGTTTTGGCTCCATACACGACATACTATACACACATACGTGGACCCACACTTCGTACACAAAACCCAAATTTACTGTGTTATGTTGATTTCTGGAAGGGTAAATTTGAATATAATGTTGGCCTTTAAATGGCTTTGTGTCATGATTTAATGTTATGGTTTTCATATTATGTAGAACCCAGCATGTCTTCTAAACCCCAATTTTGATTACATATTCTGAAAGCACATGAGTTGTAAATATGATTTTCTAGCTCATAATGGCCGATCGGACATTGTGACGTCATCATATTGCCATTTGAATTCAACAAACTGAATTTTATCGGTGATGTCATTTTTAAAAATGCGCATTTGAGCGTATCTCGCTTATTCTTGGTCGATCCAAGGTAATTCAACAGAAGGACGCACATCTGCGCTCTCGAACATAGCGCGTGCGTACAGTCCTTTGATCTTTACTGTGGCATCAACAATCCGATACTAGTTGCGAGTACAGCCATCAAATATTAGTCTATGCGTGCCATTCGTTTTATGGTGTTAGTTTTTATTTTATTAATTTTGGGTACTTTGCAATATCTGGTACATTTGAATTTTTTTGACCGTGAGCTTGTTAAATGCTTCTATAAACTGCAATTTGATTGTGAAAAATTGACCAAGAAAATGAAAAGTTATAGCAATTTAAAATTTACGAATTTTATAAAATTTCATGTTCTTATGTAACATTAATCTGTCATTTTGACAATGTTGGCATAAGGTGCCGAAAACGAACATTTGAGTATATACAGAACATTTAATAATTTTTTTCTGCGAAGTGAGTCTCATGAACGACAATTCACCACAATTTTGGTAAAATTAATGTTGAAATGAAGAATATATTTCAGTCTAATGTTAGTGCAAAATATCATTAGGTCTTTGTAATCACCGCACGACGCGCGATTATCATGGCAATTAACACGCGCGTGGGTAATTGGAAGCCTTTGGAAGTTGGCAGTAAAAGAAGCAATTTTTACTATGAAATCTCTGACAACTTTAGGAAATTTCTTGTATCACATCAAAGGGCCCGGCAATCAATCTTCACTGGGGCCCTTTCGCACCTAGCTACTCCGCTGAAGACCATGGCTCCAATTCAAAACCACATTTTCGCCCTCGAGCTTCTACTATGAAACTCCAACCCTAAATCCGAATCTGGGAAAGATGGAAGAAGTAAAACAGTGTTTGGCGTAATTGCTGGCACATGCCAGGGCCGTAAAAGGCGAATGAGACATGACTATAATTACAGTTATACAGGTATGCCCCAAAACAGGCATACCCTATGTGGTTGGCGGCCGAACCCGCCTTAAACAACACACAAAACCCCTAAAGATATAAAACAACTCCCAGTATCCAAACTATGGGTGGGAGGGTAGGGATCGGAAAACACCTGAGACTATGGCTGTCTTCTATGTTAGCTGTGTGTTCAGGTCCAGGATATACTCGCGTGCTAAGCCGCCGCACACAACTGTTGCGCCGCGCAACAGTTGTTGCGCGTAAAACACACACCAGGAGCAAAATCCAGACAAACAAGTTAGGCGAGCGCTCGGTGCGAAAATAGTGTTTGCTAGCAAACCCGATATTTCTGCGACTGTCCCCTTTGAATGGCTATCTTTTATCATTAGCTGTTCCCTCCAATTAAAGATTCCCTTTATTTAGAGACCATGGGTTTGGTAGATCCATCTGAAGATTTGACCAATCAAAATAAACCTAGATGTAAACAGAAAATAAAATGCGCGAATTACGAATACGAATATTTCGCGCGAATAATTACGCTAGCGTTCATTAATCGCCCAGTCTGGACATCTCGCTAGTTACGCCATTGATTAACGTACGCCCGGCGTTAGATACGCCTGGCGTATCATACAGGCCTGAACGTAGCCTTTGATGTCCCGAGATGCGCGTCCTTCTGTTGGATTGCCTTGGTCGATCGTCTTCCAACTTTGAGTATGTTATAGCTGATGCAATTCTCTTTCATTTATGTGACTTCTTTGTACATTTTGATGACGTCATCGTGGTCAAAATAAAGGTTTTTGATGACCCCCTCATCTTTATTTTCTCAAACATTGAATGACCCCATAATCACCTTAACCAGTCGAATGATATTTAGTGGGCATAAACTTCAGGTCATGGTTAAATGTTATGTACCTTAATTTAATGTGCGTGCATCATAACGCGCGCGTACGCGTGCGTCAAATTTAAAATGTGCTTAATATCATGCTTTTTTAAAATCAGTTATAGCTCCTTAGAATGAAAGGTGACCCCCAATTTTTATTACATATTCTAAAAGCACATGAGTAGATATGATTTTTATATATCATAATAGCTGATCGGACATTGTGACGTCACCATATTGCCATATGAGGTCAAAAAACTGGATTTTTACATATGATAAATACTATGAATGATCATTACTCCTTCACCAACAGGCGTTTGTCAATGAAAGTTGATACATACATATCTCATATCAAGAGACAACAGTGACATTAAGATGCGCACGTGCGTCATGGCGTGCGCGTACGCATGAGTAAATCTTTTAAAATGCTCCAAATTCTTTTTTAACAAACTAAATTAGCGTATTTTTACGGAAGCTTAAAGTGACCTTCCGAGTTTCCGAGTTTCCGAGTTTCCTAGATAATTATCTTGGAAACATGGAATAAACACTTATTAAGACGTCTTTCCGAGATAATCTATCTCGGAAAGACGTCTTTCCGAGATAACGTATTTTGGAAAGACGGAATTCCAAGATAACGTATCTTGGAAAGACGGAATTCCAAGATAATTGATCTTGGAAAGACGGAATTCCAAGATAAGTATCTTAGAAAGACGGAATTCAAAGATAACGTATCTTGGAAAGACGGAATTCCAAGATAATCTTGGAAAGATGGATTTCCAAGATAAATTATCTTGGAAAGACGGAATTCCAAGATACGTTATCTTGGAAAGACGTCTTTCCAAGATACATTTTGAGGATATTTCCTGCACGATTAAAATCGTAATGGTACTGGGTTCGGTCTTCAGGAGTTCGTGTTTCGTACAGGTCAATCCATTCATAGAGAAGGCCTTTACTGGAGAAAGCGTACCTGTCGTTAGCCATAGTAGCCTAGGTCAATACTAACCCCGGCTATATAAAATTGATTATAAAATTAAAAAATATTATTCTTATTATTGTAGTAGTGATACTATGTACACGTTTTAATTATTGTTATTTATTCGTTAACGTCATTATATTTACATTTAAATTTCCAATGTTAAAATAATCTTATTTATCAAAATTGTATATTTAAATAATAAAGTAATAGCCAAGCCGAGGTATAGCCTAGTCTAGGCCTAAAAAATTTACTATATGTGAGTGTATAAAATTATGAAAAATATGATTAAAACGCAAAATTGTGAAAGAATAATGGAAGAATAGGAAAGAGATTTGGAGCGGCTGAAATATTTTCCGAAAATATACAATAGTAGTCAATATGCTATTATTGCATTACATTTTTGTAAACAAATTTGGGCACAAAAAAAATGAAATTAATTTTTATACATTAAAAATTAACGTAGGCCTATTTTTCATGCGTTTTAATAAGCAGATATTGATGCGTACATACAG
>NW_022747660.1:320480-320899 GCF_011630105.1 Anneissia japonica | reverse complement strand
TACAGAACAACACACAATGAAATACAACAATATTCACTCACAACTTTGAACTTGAACAAATTGAATATAGGCCTATCCATTGGTAAGTTACAGGTAGCTCAACTTTCCTTATAATACGCCTTTTTCACGAATCGGTAGACATCTTGAAGTGATGACAAACATTGCGAATCAGCGGTGCGTAACCAACAGAAATAAGATAAGCTTTTGGGCTGATTTTCTGACATCATGTTATTTAAAAAATTATAACTCCATAACGGGGCGTTGTATCCAAAAAGTGTTTCCAGGAAAATGTTCTTAAAAGACCAGTCTACACCACTATATGATTGAAAAAAAAATGAAAAAATGTTTTGACCTCTGAAATCAAGATTGAAAAAGAAAAGCCTATTTTAGTAGTGTATTAAAATAGGCCAATGCATTAC
>NW_022747660.1:314687-320278 GCF_011630105.1 Anneissia japonica | reverse complement strand
TTTTTTTTCAATCATATAGTGGTGTAGACTAGTCTTTTAAGAACATTTTGCTGGAAATTTTTTTTGGATACGGCGCCCCGTTATAGAGTTATTATTTTTTAAATAACATGATGTCAAAAAATCCGCCCAAAAGCTTATCTTATTTCTGTTGGTTACGCACCGCTGATTCGCAATGTTTGTTATCACTTCAAGATGTCTACCGATTCGTGAAAAAGGCGTATTACTACAGCTTTCAGGCTATGTTTGAATTTTGAATTTCGTCTCCTCGATGTTATCTTGGAATTCCGATAAATTATCTTGGAAAGACGTCTTTCCAAGTTAAATTATCTCGGAAATCCGTCTTTCCGAGATAAATTATCTCGGAAAGACGTCTTAATAAGTACTTATTCCATGTTTCCATGATAATTATCTTGGAAACTCGGAAACGCGGAAGGTCACTTTAAGCTTCCGTATATTTTGCCATTATCAGCATTTAAATATTGTTTAATCCGCACCGCGCACACTTCCTCGTGAGTCAAAGTGCGGCGGATCACCTAACTCGTCCTCACTGACGAGTTCAAATCTAGTTATATAAGCTGAAACCAGCCATGTAACAGACTAAAGTAGTCATTGTAAATTAATATTTAGGAAGAATATAATTATAAGTAAATTTATTGAAATGGTACATAATAAGAAAGACTCCTTTCAATTTTCGGAAGAAAAGGTCAAAGAACAAGATCACGGAAATTAGATTTTTTACCCCCGAGAATAAAAGAAATTAATTGAATTGCCCCTTGTATTCAGGCAGCACAAAAAAAAAAAAACAATGGGCCTGAATACGAGCTGAATACAACCGGTGATTCCATTATTTTCTTGAGGAAAGGTTGCAGCACTCAAGAAAATAATGTGTCTAATTATTTCATTGAGGTTATGCTGCAGTTTAGCCCATCATACACGCCTTGTGTATAATTGTTGGTACTTTACTCAGGCACAAGGCGGAGGTATGCACTCTATGTGACTTCTCTAGTTTAGAGATGTTTTGCTTAGCAAGTGATGATCTTTTTTGCTTTATTTAGCTTTTTAAAAGAAAAAAGAAAATTCAAGAAATTTTTTTTTTACAATAAACAATAAACAATATTTTAGATGATCCCCCTTCCTCAAAACGGAAGGGGGTGGTCTCGGGAGAGTTTCAATTCTAAGATGGCGGGAGATGAGCTTTCCCTACTTTTGAGCTAGGTGTATTTTAATGACTTAGTTCTTCAAAATTGAAGTTTCTCTCCCCCACCCCCCCCCCCCTTTTGAAAACGGTCAAGTGAACTTTCTCATTTTTATTACAGTAAATAGGCCTGTTATATGTGTATACATACATAAAAAATACGTAGTTCCATACGTATTTTTATTTCCATGAATTGATAAACGCCGAAGAGAAGAAGCGTGGGGGGGGGGGTTCTTCCCCTTGACAATTTTGATTCCAGATTACGGAAAATATGCTTTCCCGACTTCTGAGGTGCCTTTAAATTGAATTGTTCAAAATTGAAGGCTTTTCCCTCTTGAAAAGGATTCCATAAATCAATGAACCCCAAAGAGAAAGGGGGTGGGGAAGGTCGGGTTCTCCCCGGGAAATGTTGATTTCTAAATTTGGCAGGAAATGAGCTATTCCTGACTTCTGAAGTGCCTCTTGAAAACTGTCAGGTAAATTTTCCTCATTCTTATTGCAGAAAATAGGGCTTATATGTGTATATTATACATTTAAAAAAATCAGTAGTTGCATACGTATTCTTTTTTTCGATGAATCGATAAGTTCCAACAAGAAAGGGAGTCACGGGGGTTCTCGAGTCCCCCGGGAAATTTTCGGTTCCTAGATGGCGGGAAATGAGCTTTCATAAGAATGGTTATAGACGGGTGGTGGTGTGCTACACATTTTTTTTTTACCATGGTTGAAAAAATGGCTCCTCAGCAAATGCGTCATTAAAAAAAAATAATGTCTTCACTTTAATTTAAGGGTTTAAATTTTATTTGGATGGATGGATGGCTTTATTCGGTAAACAGTAAACAGCAAGGATATCTTATGAATGTCTGAAAAAGACATATCCTGTGGGATCCTTCTGGTTGTGATTGAGCAGCTCTTTTCCGAATGAGTGTAGTGCACATGAGCCATATTGCATTTTTTGGGCATCCCTCAAAACTCTCGATAGTGTTTCCCCGAAAATGACAATTTAGGGTTTCGACAGCTTATTTAATCAGTTTTGAGGTTACTAATATGTAAAATATACACATATTTTTTTTTTCACCTACGAATTGTGGTTTTTCTCCCCGAAAAGGGGCAGAAAGCAAAAATGGGAATTATAATAAAATTTTAATCTGAGAGTGGCATTTCCGGCCATCTAGAAGTGCTATAATCATACGTTTTCAGCCATGGGAGAGCTAAGGTGGCCTTCACCCTCACCTTATTCCCTGACCCGCCATTGCAATTGTTAAATTTTGTGTGCCACCAATTTTCTTGATTTTGTTTAAAACAGCTGCTGAGACCGAATAGGCCTATGCCTTAAAATAGTTACGAGCGATTATCATTGGTATTTATTAGGCATACTATAGCCTAGGCCTTTGGAAGTTGGGAGTAAAAGAAGCAATTTTTACTATGAAATTTCTGACAACTTTAGGAAATTTCCTGTATCACATCAAAGGGCCCGGCAATCAATCTTCACTGGGGCCCTTTCGGACTTAACTACTCCGCTGAAGACCATGGCTCCAATTCAAAACCACATTTTCGCCCTCGAGCTTCTACTATGAAACTCCAACCCTAAATCCGAATCTGGGAAAGATGGAAGAAGTAAAACAGTGTTTGGCGTAATTATTGGCACATGCCAGGGCCGTAAAAGGCGAATGAGACATGACTATAATTACAGTTATACAGGTATGCCCCAAAACAGGCATACCCTATGTGGTTGGCGGCCGAACCCGCCTTAAACAACACACAAAACCCCTAAAGATATAAAACAACTCCCAGTATCCAAACTATGGGTGGGAGGGTAGGGATCGGAAAACACCTGAGACTATGGCTGTCTTCTATGTTAGCTGTGTGTTCAGGTCCAGGATATACTCGCGTGCTAAGCCGCCGCACACAACTGTTGCGCCGCGCAACAGTTGTTGCGCGTAAAACACACACCAGGAGCAAAATCCAGACAAACAAGTTAGGCGAGCGCTCGGTGCGAAAATAGTGTTTGCTAGCAAACCCGATATTTCTGCGACTGCCCCCGTTGAATGGCTATCTTTTATCATTAGCTGTTCCCTCCAATTAAAGATTGCCTTTATTTAGAGACCATGGGTTTGGTAGATCCATCTGATACTTTCCCCTCCATGTACAGACCACTATAAAATAAATAGGCCCTAGTGATTCTAATGCAGTTTTTTTTCTACAATAAATTATGTTATAGGCCTATATGACTTACACACAACAATATTAGCCAATGCACTGTTTGTGTAGTGTTTTGTATATTGAATGACGATAATATTAGTGGCAATGTTAGTAATATTGTAATGGGAAGACAAGTTGATGTTTGGCTACCAAAAAATGTTTAAGGATAAATAAGAGCATGCAGTTACTGTACAAACATTTTAAAATATTTATTGTATTATTTTTCAATTTCCCTCTAAATAGAGAAATCTAAAGACCACATTTTTATTGCGCATGAGTCCCAAGTCTCCTGTAAAGTCCAGAAATGTGGTATCCTGGAAATTGGCATGAAAAACGCATTCTGGTCCGCAGGCAAGCACAAATCTTCCGAAATAAACCATCTCCCGCAAATTCATGATGATATTTGCATGATTTTACAAGTTTTATACTGTATTATCAATTGTCTCCCAGCAGTAACTGTCAATCATAATTATTATTACTGTACAATGTACAGCAAAATATGTTTAGATGTCATAAGAAAATTCATTTAAACAGATCTCTCGGATGTGGATTTTTCCAAATCCAAGGTGGGATGACCACCAGATCCACCAATGTGAATTGCAAGAAAAAATGTAACTCGGTAGGGGACGGGATAAACACTCTCTTTCTCCTCAATCTCCCCCTTCTTCCCTCTTTCTTTTCATGCGTTTCTTTTCGATCATACAACAATCTCCAGACATTAGGCCTACATATTTTCTGCCAAAAAGTTGGGGGGGGGGCTCCCTCGGCCCCCTTCGGTTCCGCCGGCCATGAGTTTAAATAATTAGAATTTTTTTTAAACAGCTTTTGGAAACTACGCCTCTATTTTTCGTATTTCTGGAGAGGCAAGTAAACAACTTTTTAGTCCTCGACCTGATTATTAATTATTGATTCAGTCTTTAAGTACTTTAATTGTAGATAACGAGCCACCAGAGCTGCAATGTCCACAGAAAACATCCAACTACTATAAGACCAACTACGGATTTATCCACGCCTCCACCGACGATGGAAGCCCTAATGGTACAATTACATGGACGCCGTCGGTTGCTAGAGATAATAGCGGGATTTCACCTATCATTACTAATTTTCCTAACAAACCAGGTGAAGTGTACCCAATGAAGTTGTTTCCACCATACACAACTACAGTTACAGCAACAGACGTATCGGGGAACTCAAGAGAATGTGTTTTACATTTTGCTGTTGTAGGTATGTATGCTACATATTATGTCTTGTTTTGTTTTTCTTACTTTTTACTTTTTCTTACTCTTTAAATACAAAGACCTACGTCCGTCACTATAAATTAAAGGCACACTCTGAGTACTGAGCCTACATGAACGATGCGAATGTTTAGCGGTGTTTATAGTTTAGTAGGCATTTTTCGTTTTGACCACGCGGCAAGTCTACTACGAGCTAATGGAGCGTGACAGCAACGCCAAGACACTGTTCGCGTACTACACCAAGAGCTGTTTTCGTTTCTTAAGGCGACTACAACGACGCAGCACACACGTAGGCCTAAGGAGGGGAGTTAGTCGCCCATGGTTTTATTACCAGAGAACAATTGTTTTGTATTTGAAAAAGGAAATGTGAAAAAAAAACTTTAGCCAATACTGTGTACAAAATAAAAAGTTTCCAGAAAACACTGAGTGATGCTTCGCTTTTGGCTAGGATCTAGGCCTACCTAACCTAGGCTAGGCCAGCCTAGGTGTCAAAAGAGTCGTTACCGGGAGGAGAGGGTGTCAGGCCTGCTCAGGCAATTTGCCAAATGCAACGATGATGTACAAATAAATAACAATTTTAAACAGAGTTATTTTTAATTTATATAGCAAGGCTTGATCCACGACATCAAGGGCGGATGCCCTAGCTAGCGGCACCAGATAATGTGTTTTCTCCTACCAGAAATCCACCCTGACAAGACTAGGCTAGCCTAGGCCCAAAGGCCTAAAGCTCTTTTTTCACTATCCCCTGATTTACCTAATTTTATGTTGTGACTATTCATTCCTCATTTATTGCATGTGTATAAATAGGCCTTTATATAAAACGTTTAATTACTCACTTGTTTTAATAATTAATTCATTATTAAACGAACAATGCTCGATCGCGGATGCGATGAAAATTGCAACCCCCAACAAAAAAGTTACCAGCAGTTTGCTAAACAATCCGGTGATCTGATTGGTCAGTA
>NW_022747660.1:314341-314655 GCF_011630105.1 Anneissia japonica | reverse complement strand
ACTACGCCAAATTCAGAAATTGGGGTTGTCGCGGAAGCTGTCACAACGCCGATTTAGCCAGTAAGGTTTGTGAGCATGCGCAGATGTCTGTTACGCTCTATTAGTTCGTAGTAGACTGGCCGCGTAGTCAAAACGAAAAATGCCTAGTAGTTTGTTTGACTACGGCACTTACTGCACCCGACGGTCGTCGGAAAAGGAAAATGGACCTTTCCGCTAAGCTCCGCCCCTTGGATATTGTTGCTAAGGTCCCACAAGACGGCAGTGTTAAAACATACGCGAACACGTGCGTTTGTGGGACAACACGTGTGTTTGTA
>NW_022747660.1:314002-314315 GCF_011630105.1 Anneissia japonica | reverse complement strand
CGCATTCCTAGCGTTGTTCTGATTGGTCAGTTGTTAAGTTTGATTGACACTCCGGAAAGGTCTATTGCCTTGATTTGGCACAGAAAATAATTAGTTTTGGGAGAGTGTGTCCTACCTGTTGCCATGGATCTGAGGTAGGGTGTTCGCGTTACGCCAAATTTCGTTACCAAGTACGTTAACTTGTTCATCAAAGATCTTATAAACACAAGATAGCGTTCTCCGGGATTTACGCGTGCAAATTCTGTAATAAGGCATGAATGGCGCCCTCTTGCTAAATTGGAAACTTTTGACCCTTGACCGCTCTGATCTGACC
>NW_022747660.1:313714-313909 GCF_011630105.1 Anneissia japonica | reverse complement strand
TCTTCGGTAATAGCGCATGAATGGCGCCCTCTTGCTAAATGGGAAACTTTTGAACCTTGACCGACGCTTCTATTTGTTACGCGTAAATCGCGGAGAACGCTATCTTGTGTTTATAAGATCTTTGTTGTTCATTATGTTCTAAAGAGAGGGCGCATTGTAAATCGGAAGCTTCTAATTCTTACGCGTAAACGTAAA
>NW_022747660.1:312605-312946 GCF_011630105.1 Anneissia japonica | reverse complement strand
TTAATAACTAGCTCATTTTTACATTCATTTGATGTTTTGCCATTTTGGCAGGTCTTATGGCATCCAGTATTTTAGAGCTGCCTATTCTCAGCTCTTCTCTTAATTTGAAAATAACTGTCATTCTGTTTTCCTATACTCTTTGTGCTTTTCCCAGAAAGCGTTTTTAGTAGGCCTACTTGTAGTCCTAGGTAATTATGCAAAACCCAGGCCTAGTAAAAAATTAAAATTGTCATAGTATGTAACTCGAGTTAAAATAACACTTTTCATTACTCGTGCAGCTTAATCAAATATTATATGTCATTTTAAACGACCCATTGGTATTAACATGGTAACATCATATT
>NW_022747660.1:298514-312580 GCF_011630105.1 Anneissia japonica | reverse complement strand
CTGTAGACGTTTATCCGTTGATGACCTTTTGACCTCCTGAATTCTGCAATGAGATTTTCGGGTCGATTCAGCCGAGACGGCCCGAGTGGAGTTTCATGTAAATGTTTCGTACGGAAAAAAAAATCGCCGTCGGTCAAGGTTCAAAAGTTTCCAATTTAGCAAGAGGGCGCCATTCATGCGCTATTATACCAAAGAGAAAAAAGTAATCGGCTTTGGAAGAGGGCGTCCTATCTGTTGCCATGGATCTGAGATGGTTCCTGTTCTGCTGTTCACAGGATTGATACCCTAATGGTAAAGTCGAGCGGTAAAGGGTCAAAAGTTTCCAATTTAGCAAGAGGGCGCCATTCATGCCTTATTACAGAATTTGCACGCGTAAATCGCGGAGAACGCTATCTTGTGTTTATAAGATCTTTGTTCATTATGTTCTAAAGAGAGGGCGCATTGTAAATCAGAAGCTTCTAATTCTTACGCGTAAACGTAAAATCGCGCGGCGTACGCTATGGTTAGAGCGATCAAGGTTCAAAAGTTTTCAACTTAGCAAGAAGGTTCATACGCTATTACAGAATTAGCGGAGAATGTTATCTTGTATTTATAAGATCTTTGACAACCCTCACAACTTAACTGCCCCAAATCAAAGATCTTATACTAATAAGATATCGTTTTCCGCTATTTTTGGGGTAGTGCACTTTTTGGGAGAGCGTCCTAGTCGTTGCCATGGATCGGAGATAGGGTTTACAATACGCCTTCATTTCAGAACAATGAACGTACTTGGTAATGAACTTTGGCTGAACGTGACCCTCTTATCTCAGATCCATAGCAACAACTAATTAAAATTATATATATACTGTATATATACATATATACATATATATATATATATATATATATATATATATTCTAAGCGCATCGAAGCTCCTGAATTTTGCGGTATATAAGTATTATAACAACATCATCATCATAATTATTATTAAGATTATTATTATCATTATCATTGTTTGTGCTTTCTGTTTGATATTAAATTTTTATTAGGCCTATAAGTTTTTCTTTACCAATGTTTCGATGTAATTGTGCAATGATTTTCTGAATAAACTCAAATCAAATTATTATTATTATTATTATTATTATATTATTATTATTATTAAATCAATCAATCAATTAATCAAGCAATCAGTCACTCACCAATCCACGTACCTAAACAACCACTCACTCACTTAATCAATCAATCAATCAATCAATCAATCAATTTTCAATCATGGTCATTATTAAACCCATGACATTGCATTTAGGACCTTCATATATTTATTTATACATTCTTTCATTAAATAATGTATGCATGTTTGTGCTGTCTTCCATTTCCCTTCTCTCATGAGACATAGAACTTCTCATCGCTCTACAGATAAGTTCAGAATCTGACGCTTGACGCTTGATCTTGATTTACTAATTCTGGCAACACCAACACACATAGTTTGAATTCTGGCAACAGAATTTGGCTCGATCACCAATTCGCCATCATATTTTCGCTGAACACGGAGACGAAGAATGAAACTATAGTTTAGGCATTGAAAGCCGTGGTTTTAGTAATAAAATGCTTAAATCTGGCGTTATTAGTGGCAGAACTGGATGAAAAATAATTGTAAGATATTGTTAGTAGTGCACAGTAGGTAAATATACTATTTTTGAAGATAGAAGTGTTACAGTACTAAAGTGCATTAGCGCCTATTTTGAAAATTTATTTATAGTATGAAAATGTCAGAATAGTTATTTTCTGAAAATAAAGTGTGTTTTTAGGTGATTTTATTCACCACCAGTATTGACGCGGACGCCTCGATCAAGACGATCATGTTACAAAAACAACGATCAAATTACAAATTGCTAATTACCCTAAACTCAGAAATTAATTAAGAAATATTTTCTATAAACGTTTTTTGATATTTTCTCACATATTTTTTGAAATTACATGCACACTAAACCGCGCATACGATTTTTAAATAATTATTGTCAATTAATTTCATACTTAATTACGATCGTCCCTGGTGACCTCGGCCTGCATTAATGCGGGCCTAGGGGTTTATGGGTTAACCCCCCAGTTGTCGCATACGGCTGCCACATCTTTCCCTGTGAATTGGCTACCATTATCCGATAGCAGTTTCCTAGGAGCCCCAAGCCTACAAAAAATTTGACGTACCAAAATCGAAGCAAATTTATTGCCTGTTGCACGTTTAAGGGGAACACTTCTGTCCACTTGCTGTAATTATCGACCCAAACCAGCAGATGGGCATTGTCACCGTAACATTTGGGTAGTGGTCCCATTAGGTCAACCGCAACAAAGTCCCATGGGCGTCTGATGCCGTGGACAACATTTTCCCTTACATGTATTGGGTTTGGATACCTGGCAAGTTTTACAAGATCGAACATAGTTGCGTACATCTGAATATTTTTCCACCACAACCTATTATCTGTAACTTGATGCAGGGTTTTGGACCTGCCCATATGACCCGCTATTGGTTGGTCATGGCACAACGACAAAAGATATTGTATTAAACATTTAGGAACAACAACTTTCCACTGCCCATACACATAGTGCAAATCCAAGTCATTTACCAGTGTATAAGTTTCATTAACAGATTGTAACAGTAATTGGATTGACTCATCACCATGTTGTGCCTTGTGCCTAAGTTCACTCTTATTAATCAGGGGGTGAAGGGGTAATTAATCGAAGCCTTTAACTCAGCCATTTTCAGGCGTTGCCAGTTTTCGCGCTTGCGTTGTTGACACGAAAAATGCTCAATTTGCATCGCACGCTGTTTGCTTATATTTGCGCATTCAATATGAAACCACGCACTACAATCGTCACATTGGACCCAATCTATTATTTAATTAGATGGCTTCAAACAGTTACTAGCTGCGCGAACGTCATCACACTCATTATTCTCTAGGTT
Organism: Anneissia japonica; assembly: GCF_011630105.1. Classification (NCBI taxonomy): domain Eukaryota; kingdom Metazoa; phylum Echinodermata; class Crinoidea; order Comatulida; family Comatulidae; genus Anneissia; species Anneissia japonica. Next base: position 309,641 of record NW_022747660.1, on the reverse strand, counting down.
GTCAACTGACAAACATGCAATTGGAATACGTGAAAGAGAATCCGGTAGTTGGTTTGTCGCACCTGGGTGGTATGTGATAACGAGTTTAAATGGTTGTAATCTAAGAATCCACCGCGAGAATTTGCCTTGTAACTTATCTTTATTAAAGAGCCAGCAAAGGGCCTGATAATCAGTAATGACAACAGTCCTTTTTCCCTCTAATGTTTCCATTTTTCGACGGCCCATATGAACGCCAGGCACTCTCGCTCTGAGGTACTATAGTTACGCTCCGTGGCACTAAACGCTCGCAATGCATATGCGATAGGATGGTTTACCCCGTCTACATCTGACTGTTGAAGTAGAACAGCTCCTATACCAACATTAGATGCGTCACATTTTATAGTAAATGGCTTAGCAAGATTTGGGTAAGCTAATATAGGGCTTTCAGCTAGGCATTGCTTTAATTTAATGAACGCTTGGTCTGCTTCCTCAGACCATTCCCATTTAGCATTCTTGCGTCTTAATGCATTAAGTGGGGCTGCGACTTTTGAGAACTTAAAGCCCCATTCCCGGCAAAATTTCACTAAAAATGACTTTTTTGCATTACTCCAATTATTATAAATCATGGAAAAATATTGGCATGAATTTTAGTTTTACGCAAAAGAATAAAAAATGAGAAATACAGACTATTTCTCATAAAATATTACCATTTTCTCGACGAATTCATCGTTACTAGGCAAATTCAGAGGTTGTAGATCGCATCCACTGGAATACTCTCGCTTTTATGTATACTTTATACAGTCAATAAAGAGCGCCCTCTCTAATGAGATTACTTTTTGTACTTCGCATCTGCACAATGCGGTCGTTCGGTTAGGCTGAGATATGTTTGTTTAAGGGTCAAAATCTCAGTCCGAATCAGTTTTTTAACAAAGTTGAAATAATTCCTATGAAATATTATATTTCACAAGTGTCAATACTAGCAACGAAAAATATCATGTCGGCCGTTTTTATGTGTGATAACAGAACCTAAATCGAGGTAAGGCTAGGCCTAGCCAGCAGCGTTGGATAGGCTAATGTTTTCGGCGCCTGCGATATTTCTTCTCACGACCTATCGCAAAATCAAAATGAAAAATTCATCCGCATTTATTTTTTGTGTGGAACACAAAAAAATCAAATTTCAGTCTTATTTTACATTTTTTTCATTCTTAGGAATGTCTAAATTCAGTTAAAATAGCAATTCCGTATTATATTTATAAATCTTTTATTAAAAGTTATACAAAAATTAGATTTTTCTTAAAAATTGAAATTTTGCCGGGAATGGGGCTTTAAGTATGAATTTGTGATACCATGTAGCCATGCCTATGAATCTTTCAATTGACATTAGTCGGGGTGGGGTACTCTTGCACACTCTGAACTTTCTCTGGGTCGGTTGCTAACCCATGACCTGATAAGATATGGCCCAAAAATTTGATCGATGTTAGACCGTTGCATTTGTGCGACTAACCCTGCCTCCCCAAGTCTAGTGAGGACCTGTTTCAAATGAATTTCATGAGTTTCATTGTCTGGGGAAAATATTATATCATCATCCAAGTATACATAACAAATTTTACCCAACAGTCCCTGGAGAACTTGGTCCATAAGTCTCTGAAAGGTCGCAGGACCATTAGTGACCCCAAATGGCATGACAGTATATTCGAATAAAGCCGACTTTACAAGTAAATGCTGTTTTATATCTGTCGCATTCTGCAAGGGAAATTTGATGGTAACCACTGTTCAAATCGAGCGCAGAAAAAATTCGCACCTGTCAGTGATTCTAAAATGCGACCTATTATTATTTGGAATAGGATATGCGTCCATTTGCGATAGTCTAGTTTAATTTGTGATAGTCTATGCATAGACGATAAGTGTCACCCTTTGGGACTAATATCACTGGCGAAGCCCATGGCGAGTTAGAGGGTCTATCCTCCCATCTTCCAGTAATTTATCAATTGCGCTCTTTAAAGCATCTCGTTTAACTTGGCTCAACCTGTAAGGCTGGCACTTTATAGGTGTACAATCATCAGTATTTATGGTATGTTCGACTATGTCTGTCTTACCTAATATATCTGTAAAAATCAGAAGAAAATTATCAATACAATCATCAAATTCATGCATACCATATAGATTTGACTTATTGTCAGGCATCGCATCATTATCATTAATTACACACTCTTTTTGATCATGAGCATTATTGTACCCATTTCCCAGGATTGGAAACTCAACTTGGTGGTTCTGATCATTTGTTACAAAGTATGACCCTTTTTAAGAATCAATACCAACATTCATGAGTGCTAAAATATCAGTGCCGATCAGTATGGGTATCAGTAATTCGGTGACAACAATAAAACTGTGATTGATACTTTTACCTACAAAATCGAGGTTTATACCTTACCTAAGATAGATAAGTTTTTACCATTCACCATCTTTAAATCAATGTTGTTATCAATTATTATGTTATTGCCAATGTCCAATTTGTTAACAAACTGTTCATCTATTAGGCTGCAGCTGGCACCTGTGTCAGACAATGCGTTTTCATTGATACCATTCACTTTGACAGCCACGAATGGACTGGTCACAAAATCTTGGCAAAGAGCTTGCATGTTTTTCTTTGCGAACGGCTTTGGCTGAAAAGCTGGGGTTTATGGACTCAAAGGCATTGGTGTATTTTTCTCGTTATTTGGTGTTCTCTTCTCTGTGTTTTTATGCCCCAACTGTTTGCAGTGATAACAAACAGGTGTGTTGTATTTACTGGTTACTAAACTTGGATTGTTCAGACTTTGCGTAGCGTTTATTTGTTGTTGCTGTTAGTTGGATTGTTGGCTTTCATTTTCCAATTCATTATGTACTCATCTGCGGATTTCGCTAACTCCTGTGGTGTTGTGTTATTGCCTTTTCCGTCTCGGAGCTTTGACTGGAGATCCGTATTTAAAATTGTACTAAGCAACTGGTCGCTTAAAATTAGGTTGATCATGCGAGTTGTCTCAGGGTTCAACTTCTCTTTGCTAGGAGTGAGCCAGTTAATTGGGTAATTCTCTAGCCTACATGTAAACTCCTCGAATGTTTCCCCATTGCGTTTATGTTCGGTTTTTAAATTTCACTCTATAAGACTTTGAGGAAGTTGGTACCTACAAAGTATGGCCTCCTTTATCTTCCCATTGTCGAGAATATCTTTTCATTTAGTGTGTGGAAGGCCTGCTGTGCCTTTTCAGTCAGAAAGGGCTCAATATAATTTGGCCATGTTTCTTTATCTGAATTTTCTGCTGTAGCCATTCTTTTGAAAGTGGAGAGGTAACAAGTGATATCATCTTCAGCGGACAGTTTATGAAAATTAGGTAGCTTACCAGTTTTTTTGTTTTGGCCTTGTACTTGTACCAAACGTGTTAAAGCTTCCAGTAATGCAGTAGAATCTTCTCCCGCTTGAGACGATCCCTGAACGACATTTTTTGAACTACATCCGGTGAATAAGTTTGGGTAATTTGCATAATACTGCAGTCCTCTCGGCTTTCATGGTTACCGATGATCCATCAATATGGTTTACGTTACAATATTCACCAATATACTCTGCTGTAAAATACTTAAAAAATCTCTGTTATTCTCTGCTTGACTTTGGGCTGCATTATCCACTGTGATTGTTGCACTTTGCTGTTGTTGGCTTTGGGCCACGACGCTGCTGCTAGCCGTTGCGCCGGTACTTGTTCCCGGAGGAGTGGGTTCCTCGTCAATGTCTGACTTTTTCTCGAACACAAAATGAATTCCAAAACAAATCAATAATCCTGCCGACTACGTCAATCTAACGTCCGAACCGGTCTAGCATACGTTACTAAAACACGGGAGACGCCACCAAATAATAATACTACTACGACAGCAAATCATTAAGTATGTATCAACATCACTTTATTAAAAACTCGGACAGACCTCTCGCAGCGAGGCACATCAATCACCGTCTGCCGCCTTCCCGCGGTAACTCATCATGTGACATTACTTCACCATTACCCACAATGCAAAACAATAACAAATAATAGTAACTACAATTACACTTCGCCAATGGAGTTTCAAAATCGTCTTGAGATGTCTGCGCTGCATCACATCAACTTTCTCCAAAGCTGCCCAGGAACTGCAATTATACATGACAACAGATACGATTTGCGCTTTATAAACTTTAATTTTCTTCCTAATTGAAATGTTTGTACCACAAAGCCACATCTTTCTATATTTCTGAAAGGCTGCATTGCCGAAACGACATCTATATTATATATAACATTTTGTGTGGTGCAAAGCATTGATCCAAGCATGGAGGTATACCTCCATGATCCAAGCGATTTCAAAAAACCTCCATGGTTCGTTGCATTTTAAGTGCACGTCATCATTATCAGCTATAGGTGGACGAATTCTCTCTTATCTGGATTGACGTAGATGTCCCATTGCTTAAATACATTGGTACATTTAAGTAAAAAGTCAGTTAAAGACTGTTTCGACTCATCAATAAAATCAGAATCATCAGCATATTGCCACTTTGCTGGCATAAGATTTTCTGTAATTGGAGAATTTGGCAGTGATGGCGCGCAAATGATTCAATGCTGCTGCGAGGACTAAGATAAAAAGATTTCCGAAAATTCAATCACCTTGAAAAGATCCTCTTGTACACACACATTCTGCAGATATTGTGTTGTATTGTAGATAACTATCTACTTTAACTAGTAGCTTTGTGTTTCCAAGTAAGAACCTGACGAGTCGAACATCATCTGTACTACATCCTGCACCATTGAGAAGCCTTAAAATTGTTGTCCTACAAATAGTATCAAATGCACTGGACATTTCTCGCCCATTTTGTGTAGATCAGTTTGTTTCTCAAGTAATACCGAAATCAACATTCTCTGTGCCAAACGATATTTGTGCAACTCATTCCTTGCTTGTATGCACACTGAAAAGTCCCGCTATCTGCATCTGTATTCTATTTAATACGGTACTGTATTCGATAACAATTTTCGACACCCATTTAATAGACAAATTGGTCGAATATAAAAAATAAAGAAAAAGAAATTATTGGTTCCAGAAAACGCCCCAGAGAGTATTTTCGGTCGTCTAGAAAGCAAATATTTGTTGCATGGGGTAAGCCCGGACCCCCTAGGGTAGTGTTGTGTGTCGATGTACCCCCCTTTTTTTGGCCCCTATCTCTTTTCGAACGTCTTTTATCCTTTTATTTTTGTTTTTGGACAGGGTTATTCTGTTTGGCACTCTAGTCACTTTCTGTTTCTTTGATCTTCAAAATTTGTCAAAGCAAATACCATATATCAAAGATATGCATATTAAAATATTACGCATTTTGAGTATTATTAAACGGTAAATAAACGGTACATTTGTCCAATGGTAACGCAGGTGTCTAAGTCGAGCTCAGCGAAGACGGAAATTCTGACGGTGTACAGCAAAAAGGCAATAGCTCGCTTGATTTTGATTTTCAGAATGAATAATAAATAAACTGTTATGTGTCACAATGTTCGTTTTCTGAAGCGTTAAAACTACCTACAGCTGTGTTACAACCTAATGCACTACCTTTTGCACCGTCGGATTCTTCGTTGTAATGGTAAGAGATATCAAAATCACCCTCACTGTTAATATTGCAGCCATAATTTGAGTCTTAGTGAAGTCGAGTTGTTTTTTTTTTACTCATAATTCATTTTTGTATTTCATGTATTATATATTCAACATCACTTCTCATCATTGCAATGGGGAAAATCCCAATGTTTTGTTTTACAGACATAGAAATTCTAGTTTTTAATGTTATTGTTATTTTTATCATTGTCTTTATTGTTATTGTTGTTGTTATTGTAGTAGTAACTTATATTGATAGAGAAAAATATAAATGCAATTTAATATGATCAATTGTGTGTATTAATAATACATCTAAAAAATTATGTTTTTATACTTATAAAAATATTCATTTATTTATTCACTTCCTTTTTAGTGTTGATTATCATTTTGCAATAGTATTGGTAATCATCGATGGTGGGGTATGTATAGAATCTGCGTATTCAATGTATATTCTTTAATCATAGATACTGAAGGCCCTGTTTTAAGCTGTCCAACGTACTCTAACAACATGATTTTAAGCGTATCCAAATTTTCCTGGTCAGTGTTCACTGATAGAGCCTCCAATTCTGCTCAGTTGTATTGGTCAGCAGCTAACGCTACGGACAACAGTGGCACTGTGGTGTTTGTTACCTCAAATTATAACCCCGGGGACGTATTTCCGGCCAGTAATGTTTCCCATCAAATAACGTACACTGCAATCGATAAAGATAACAACGTGGGGAATTGCTCATTCTATATAACAGTTGAAGGTTTGTCAATTTTTATGTGTGACTTTGTTGGTCTTTACAGCAATAAATAATTATTACAAAAACAGTATGTTGATAATATTAATATGGATGTTACACTTTAATACACAATGCAAATGTTTAAGATTGAAAATTAACAAACTAATAATATCGCTGTGATGTATTATTTAAACCAAAAGTTCACAACCACGTGTCCACGGTCCCGTTTGGGGTCTTCAAAATTTTTTTATAAGGATCCGCCAAATCAAAGTGTCCACAGAGTGTCTACGAACACTGTTGGGGTCTGCTAGATTTTCAGGCAATTTTCTATTATTCTATTATCTGTCTCGTCTTACAAAAGTGTGATAAACATCTTACTGCTCATCATTAGAGTCTTTAATCTTGAATTAGCTTTAATGTTTTGATGTATTTTGTTGCCATTCATCTTCCATCTATAATCTGTGGAATATTACTGCTTAGACCTCGGAGTCCGTGAACACATTTAATCCTGAGTTCTGCGGGTGCAAAGCGATTGGAACCACTGATTTAGACTAAGATAGCCGAGAATATATGTAGTTGTGATAAAGAAACAAACCTTAATCTAAAATCAGCAATCGAATTTTCAAAAGTCTCTGTCTCTATTCAGAGTTACTGTGTTTTAATCTTATTTAAAGACCAGCTCGATTTGAATAATTAAACGTTCACAATTATCCACATTAAGCACGGCAATAATTACCAATACAAATATATACTTATGATTTATTTAGATTTGGAATCTCCATCAGTTGAATGTCGGTCTCACTTACATTCAAAATCTAATTTCTTAACATGGAACATTACGCTCAGTGATAACGTTGGAGTAGTTCACTGGATGGCAAACGACTCTCGTGTTGTGCCGTCTAATTCTACCCTAAATAACACATATATCACCTTACAACAAAATGGAACCTTTTCAGTTGGTACAAGTTTCATTGAATACGTGGTGAGAGATATGTCTGGAAACGTAGAGGAATGTTTACTTGCAATCACTGTCGAAGGTAAGAGTATTAGTGTAATTATAGTTAGTGCTTTATTTTGTTAAAACACCTTGTTCCATTTAGGATGAGGCAAAAACTGTTGTTACATCGAAGTTGGAAGTGGGTATCTGCTTATTCAATTGTGAAAATGACGCTGCCTCGACGCCGGTTAATGGACGCCTCTATCCTTTCCAAAGCAACTTTGATTCAATCATTTTGCACATCATATTTTAATCATTATTGCCTTTATTGTTGTTTGGTTATCTCTGATTCTGTGCGCTTTGTACCCTACGAAAAAGGAACGACACCAAACACATGATCATTTACATTATAATACATTATTCTATTTTTACGTCCTCCCAATGGTAACGTAACGATATTCGTGCTCGTACAAGAAATTGTAATGATTAAGTTTTAAAATTGTCTTAATAAGTTTTATATTATGTTTGTATTAAGTAATTTTTATATATTTCCTGACAAACTAAATTTTAACCACATTAATAAAATACATATAAGTTTTAAATATTTTCTCACTAATTTCGATTGTAATATAAACACACAGTGTAATGGAAATTTCCATATGTCGTTTTGTTGGCTTCATTCGTCTGACCGACTATTCCAGGGCCTCACCAGTGTCTGATTTAACGATAGTTACATTATCTTCTATTTCAGACTTGGAAAGACCGTCAATAATTTGCCCCAGTAATTTCTCTAATTACTATGATTATGTATTTGGTTTTCATCGTCTTGTTGCTGATTACGGTCAGTCATATGCAACAGTCACGTGGCCTTCTCCAGAGGTCAACGACAACAGTCAAGAGCCTATCACGTGGGAAAGTTTCCCATATAAATCAGGTGATAAGTTTCCTCTTCGACGGTTTCCACCATACACTGTACAATTCACTGCAACCGATCTGACTGGCAATAACAGATCCTGCTACGTATACTTTACAATAATAGGTAAGCAAACATGTTTTTAAGCATATACCGGTATACATACAAAATACGTAAATTTATTCCGCAGCATTGTTGTATTTTGCCCTCCAATTTATTTAAACGCATACCTTTATTTCTTTTACTATGTTATAATGCGCTATGTCAAGACACATAATATTACATTAAGTAGTATATATTTAATAATCCCTAAATAATATGTACAAAGAAATATATAGGCTTATAAATACCACATTGTTTAGCAATGATTTGTGTTATGTGTGTGTGTTACTTTTGCAATACATTCGGTGTATTTTCTAAGTTAAATTGTCATATTGTTTGATAATTATATGTTCAATAAAATATTTCTTTAAATTTCAGATGTCGAACCACCGATTATTACATGTCCAACAAATATCACAAATTACCACGATACTTACTTCGGCATTGTCAGAGCAGCCACGGATCCCGGTTCCTCTACAAGTAGTGTGACCTGGGATTACCCTACAGTGTCCGACAACAGCCAAGGAGTCGTGAATGTGAAGTCATCCTACCAGTCTGGCAATAGTTTCGCACCAAAATTGTATCCACCCTATGAAGTGGAGTTTACTGCTGAAGATGAATCCGGAAACAAGAATAGTTGCAAATTATATTTCCTTGTCACAGGCAAGTCTACAAGTTTTCACAACATTTATAAATATTAATTAGCAAAGGACTCACATGTTTTTGAGCCAACTTAGTGTGATTTTTTTTCCTTTGTTTTAAAAATATTTTATGATTGGCACGTTTGCCACCTTTGTTAGCAAAATGTAATCTTTTACTTAAGAGTGGCATAAATATAATATTATATTTATTCAACAGTGTTAACGGCTAAATCCCTTTAATATCATATATAATATACGATAGTATTTCTAGCCGTATTGCCAGATTTATCTGGCCGAACGCCCTCCTGAGGCGTAGCATTGTGAAATACAATGTTCCCGACGGTTATTTGGACCTGTTCAACCATGAAGCCTTCGTAGCCTGGTGGTTATGACGCTCGCCTTGTCAGCGAGAGGTCGCAGGTTCGAATCCCGTTGGAGGCATTTTATTACACAATGACATTTATAGGACTTTATTCGTTGAAAAGTTACAGGGCAGCCTACGATGTTCCGTATTAAATGGTATTACTATCAAATGTCGAATAGTTGTATATTAATATATATTAATTATTATTTACAGGAACCGTGAATGAGCAGACTATTAAATCTGATGTTTCGGTGGCTTCGTCAACCATGCCAAACGGAATATACACGGCTGAAGATACAAACAATAGTATTTCAACATTAGTATCAACTCCTTCAATACTATCCCGAATATCATTATCAACATCATTGTCATTATCATCATCGACGTCATTAACATTATCATCATCCTCATCCTCGTCATCATTATCACCATTATCATCATCCCCTTTAGCTACACCATCGCAATACTTTTCTTTACCATCTTCCTCCTCATTAATGTCTTTTTCATCATCATCACCACCACCACCATCATCAGTGCCATCATCTTTATCCTCATCTTCATTATTAACAACACAAACGCCATCCACATTACCATCAACTTTACTTTCATCTCAAATTGTTACCGATGAAGTCGTTAACACACTGCACCGCACTAATTCGATTACCGAAGATGATGACGTTAAGCATCAAACCCTCATAAATGACCAGGAAAATACTGTTCATCAAACAACTGACCAACAGCTGACTAATTTTTTTCAGTCAACAGACCCACAACCAACTGAATTTACTGATAGACAATTACTTAACCAGCATACAACTGAAAAACAATTTATTTCAAGACAATACACCTTTTATACCGATAAAGTTTCGGTAAATCAACAACCATCTGTTGATCCAGAAACTATTAACACATTTTCAACTGATCCACAATATTCTACCAAACAACAGTCAATTGAGCAAACAATATATTCACCGTCACAGAATACACTACTTAACAATCTGTCGACGGAAGAGACTGTTATTAACCAACGGTTTACTTCTTCGTCTATAAACTACAAAGTTTCCAGTTCGAAAAATGAAAATTCAGAACATACATTATATGAATTAAATTCAACTGTAGCAAATGAACTATCGGTTTCAGATAACCTATACAGAATGTCAGAAGATATTCTAAACAAATCTGCAACTTCATCATCACGAACTTCACGAATTGCAGATGAAGCCAAATTAAAAAATACGAAAAAAAATGGCAAGTATTTCATTTTCAAACATAATTATAATAATGTAGTATCAGTATAGAAATTGTATGTTAACCAACTACTGTTGGTGTCACTGGCAGTATCTAGAGAAGCTTACTGGGGACTATGAAGCACTACTAACCTCACTATGGGTACTACAACGTATACTGCTTTATGCCATTACCCATTGTATATTTGCAACATTGTTTTGTACCCTGTTTGATGCACTCAACACACCAATATAACTGACAGGTAATTTTCTTACAGGTATTGATGGTGTTACTATGGTGGTAATTTGTTTGAGTTTAATTGGAGGTTTATTGCGAGCTTCAATTAATAGGTTCCAAAAGTGGTCCTGGGGGTGAAGCCCCCGAAAATTTTGACAATTCAGGGGCTTCAAAGGCTTATTAAATCCCCCCGCTGTCGCCACCCCTGGTGGGGTTCAGGTGCCTGGGGCCACGGTGGGGTCGGGGGACTCTCATAATAATAGTACTATTTTACTACATGGCTAAAAAAAAAGCACAAATACTGCCATTACTACTGATAGGGCCATCGTTAAATTAAGTCAGAGCCCAAAATATAGCATAATTCGAAATTATTA
>NW_022747660.1:295979-298300 GCF_011630105.1 Anneissia japonica | reverse complement strand
TAGTAGGCCTACAACGTTTCATGATTCTTTATCACTAAACATTAACAAACACTCGTTTTGACGCACTCCGTTCTGTAGCGTGTCTGCTGTTTAAAACAAACTTCCTAGCCTAATTTTGAGACTGGCTATGATGACTGAGATGGACTATGTTGATTTACTAATAATATTTTGTTTGGGATGAAAAAAAGGAGAGTCCATTTCCCCAAAATGCTCCATCAGCACATAGTTTAGTGTGCGCGATGGACAGTAAGGCTATGGAATTTACTAACCACACAATCCACATTTAGGTGATTAAGTCGCAAAACTTTATTTGCATTTGGTGGATTTAGTCGCAAAACTTTAGCTTCGTTTGGTGGCACCATTTACTCTAGGTAGACGGCGACCGGTTTCGTTACCGGTTGGTACATTTCTTATAAACATTCAGCCAAAGGCCAGTGAAAGTTGAGACGGCAGCCGTGTTTTTATCGATGTTTGCCATCCTTATGTGTGCCATCGTAAAGGAATTGCGTTTTAATTTAAATCTCCGAACTTCTGAAGCTGACATATTCTATTAATATAGGCTTGTAATGCAGGCTACAATTTAAAAACGGGTTGGACTCATTCAAAAATTCGAGGGGGTTCGCTAGAAAACAGAGGGGTTCGCTAGAAAAGGGGGGTTCGCCCGAACCATAAAAACCCCCCCTGGCTACGGGCCTGGGACTATGAAGCACTACTAACCTCACTATGGGTACTACAACGTATACTGCTTTATGTCATTACCCATTGTATATTTGCAACATTGTTTTGTACCCTGTTTGATGCACTCAACACACCAATATAACTGACAGGTAATTTTCTTACAGGTATTGATGGTGTTACTATGGTGGTAATTTGTTTGAGTTTAATTGGAGGTTTATTGATCTTCATTAGCGTGATAATCATCATTAAAAAGAAAATACTTGATAAATCGGCTCCTAGCCTTCACTATTCTGTAAGTGAAAGATTCGAGTGAATGAGTTAGATGTTGTCATTGGTCAATCATATTTTGTTTAAATAATAAAAGTATTCTTATGGGCTTTTTTGTTTATCTGTAGTGAAAACTAGTACAGTAGAACCCCTCTTTCGGGACACCCCTATTTCGGGGGACACTACTATTAAGGGGACACTTTTCCGTGAAACGAAAGAGAATATATTTTTGTTTTAGATACGGCCAGCCCCTATTAAGGGGACAGGGACGAAGTGTGCTTAATGGTTAGTAACGCTACCAAGGGGAAAATTTTCTTTTATTGTATCACAGCAACTTTAGCAGTCTCAATAGTAGAAAAAATACATTCATTTAACTTTATATTTTGACACCTTTTAAGCAATAACAAGAATTTTCTTCTCCCTTATTTCTTCGAGTCAAAATCAATATTATAGGCCTACTGCAAAATGTTACTTCGTATAAACCAATCTTGTCAATTTTGAAATAAGAGTATAAATAATTTATTACATCGTTGTATGTAAACATGCCATAAACCCTCTAATAATGTTTTTTGGTTAGTGTCCCCTAAATAAGAGTAACCCTATTAGCGCACATACTTTTAGCCTCGAAGTTGTCCCCTAATAGGAGCTCTGCTGTATTAGTAAATTTATATATGTATATATATATATATATATATATATTACAGTACACTTTAACTGAACTTAATCTGTCTCTTATACACATCTAGATGTGTATAAGAGACAGGCATAGCTCTCAACGAATGTAGTCCTGTAAATAAATGAATAAAGAAATTGTGTAATAAAATGCCTCTGGCGGGACTCGAACCTGTGACCTCTCGCTGTCAAGGCGAGTGTCATAACCACTAGACCACGGAGGCTTCATGGTTGAACAGATTCAAATATCACCAGATACACTCTATTACACAGTAGGTACGGCTAGAAACAAATAGGTGTATATAACATAAATCAAGGTAGCCGTTAACACTGTTAAATCATATATAAATCATCAAAGAAAGGTAAATACAGTGTTCGAAATAAAGGACTTAATAAATACACCGTGTAGCATAGCTCTCAACGAATGTAGTCCTGTAAATAAATGAATAAAGAAATTGTGTAATAAAATGCCTCTGGCGGGACTCGAACCTGCGACCTCTCGCTGTCAAGGCGAGTGTCGTAACCACTAGACCACGGAGGCTTCATGGTTTAACAGATTCAAATACCACCAGATACACTCTATTACACAATAGGTACAGCTAGAAACAAATAGGTGCATATAACATAAATCAAGGTAGCCGTTAACACTGTTAAATCATATATAAATCATCAAAGAAAGGTAAATACAGTGTTCGAATAAACGA
>NW_022747660.1:291445-295686 GCF_011630105.1 Anneissia japonica | reverse complement strand
ATCTTCGGGTAAATTAGACTTACATATTTTATTTTATAGGATGCTAATGTATTCGATAGTGACAGAACATCAATCAACATATGCGATTTGGAGCTGTTAAATAAGGAGCCCAGAACCAGAGACGGGTTTTCCAACTGTGCATATATCTCAGATGTTAAGGACAGCCAATTGTAAAACTTAATCAATCAATTGATGATTTGAGCTAGATAGAACACTGTTGTACTAATATTTAATTTAGATTTGCGTTCAGAACCGTTCATGCATGACGATTGTATTACTTAGTAAAGTTTCCTTTTTTATGAACGTCGATTGATGAAACAACATTTATTAATTGAGTTTACATGAATTTCTTGTTTTTATGTGATATTTAAGTGTACATATATTATTTGCATTAACAATTAAAATGTATTTAGTAAATGAAATTTAAATTGTTATGCCGCGTCGTATCCGACGCGATAAGTAGTACCAAAAATGTATCCCCCTTTTAAAATTTTGTACACCACCATTTAAATTATTTGGACAACAATTTTTGAAATTCCGCCACTCTATAAAAAAAAATACTGGCGAGAAGGCTACTTCCTTACACAACGAATGTTAAGATTTTTTTTTTCTTTCGTTATGAACACACCTGTATTTATTAAAATAATATAGCTGTAAAATCATCAAACCAATCATTACGTATTCTCATATTAATTTGTTGGATTTCTTTTTCTCTTTTGTGAGGGTAACTGAGTTTGGTCTTCTTTTCTTTTATGGGTTTAAAAATACTTTCTTTAAATATGAAGTGAAAATACCGTATAAGACATAACAAATAATAATCAATTCATTCAACAGCAAATTCCAACAATTGTATAATGTATCTTACTGTGTATTTAAAATCATTTGTTTCTAGTATAATAAAGTAAAAACAAATTGTACAGAACAATTACGCTCATACTAAGCAAGTCCAGTGCACCCAATTCCTTCGATATGTACTTAAACCAAACGATATGTACTAAAATCAAAAGAATATGCATACCTGCTTGTTTAGCTCACTTAACATTTATATATTGTCGATATGGTAAACAGCCTTTGAATGTTTGTTTCAAAGAAAGACTTTTATGAAAGAATTGCTACTGTTGTCTATTCCAAAATCTATTTTGCGTTTTCCATTTTCAATGGCCATTTTTACATGTGTATATTTCCATCTTCAATAGTTGTAGGCATATATTGGCAGAAACTTAACCGAATATTCCTCTCATTAGTGTCGTCTTAGTCCTAAAGCTTATTATATTTACGTCTAGTTTGAGCCAGAAGAATAATAAAGAAAGAAACTGTAGGCCTAAATCGAGTTTTGTTTTCATTGAAACTACGGTATGTTGATAAATATACTAGAGTCATCTGCATTCACATGCTCATTAATAGAGAAATCATAATTATATTTATAGCCAGTCTTTTATTTAGGATCTTACTTCATATATAATATTGCCTCATAAATATTTATTAGGTAATAACACCATTTCATTAGTCAATTTAACTAGGAATGTGGTGTGGTTGTTTCTATCAAAACGTACACCCCATTAAGTATAGTCATAGAGGCACTAGCAAGCAGAATATTATATGATTCATTTTACCACCAACCAGCGATATTGAATACACTGACTATTTGACGTACTGTTTATTTAGGACTGTCTGCTAACAATATATATATATATATATATATATATATATATACTTAAAAATAATTTAATTCATTGAAACAAATTTATTTGTAATTTAAATTCTACCAACCAATGGTCATGCAAAAAAAAAGCATACAGCAAGGTACAGGCTACTCTCATTAAAATTTATATCTACAGTTCGCCTCCAATTCGAGACCCGCTTTGGAACCTGAAAATTTGTGGTAGTCTCTTGGTTGGTCTCAAATTAGAGGGCTAGCTTTGTGTTAAAAGGTTGAAGATTGTTATTTGGGTCTTTGGAAAAATGGTCTCGAATTAGAGGGGTATCGAATTGGAGGATGCACTGTATATGTATGTTGAACCTTGGAAAAAGTATTTCATGTATTGTACGTAATAATGAAAAGAAACTTGAACTTAAACGTGCGATCAAATCATGTACTACTACAGTATATGAAATAGAATTGCTACGACATATGTTAAATCATGTCATATTGAGTAGCCAGATTCAATATTACTTTACTGTGTATTTTATATTTTTAAAGACCATTAGTAAACAGTCCCTGTCATGTCATTTGGATTATTACTGCACAATAGTCCATTAATTTTCAGTCTTGACTACCAAGGCCTACACTACCATTTGGCCTATGCCGTAGTTTTCACCATGGAGCTTGCTCGATACACCACTGAACAAGTATTACACTGAAAACCTCATCGCCAAGTGTGCATTTATTCATGTTTATCGGTTCGTGAGAAATATTAAAACTATACATAGAAATGTCTGATTGCTGTGTCCGAGAATTTATAAACGTTTATATCCCTCAGCTGCTAGGGAGCAGGAACATATCGTCAGCGACACATTTGGCCCTTTGTAATGCGTGCCAAACTTAACCCACCGTGCTCAAAATTTTGTAGTGTCTGAGTATGCTCAGACACTATGTGAAAAGAAACTCAATCAATGGTGAATATTTTCTTATAGACAGAAAGTGTACTGATGATACACAAACTGAATTTCAAGTCTCAATGAGTTGTAGTAAATATGTTGTTCTTTGCTATGAAAAGACAAATCCAAAAATGAATTTTAAGACATTGCAATAAAGCCACACTTAAACGAAAAATATAAACTAAATAAAAATTTTGCACTATAGTTTCATGAGAGTATAAAAAATGGCAACGCTGTTAAAAAGTTCACGATTTATTGTGGTTTGAGTAAACATTACTTGGGCTTGAAATCCAAGTTTTGAAACTAGGGTCTATGACCACATCGTTCGCTGCTAGCCTAGGCTCTTTTTTATTAGCATATAACGTTTTAGAACCACCCTGAGCGGGTGCGAGCAGCAGGGTAGGTTTGATACCGTATTATAGGGTCTAGCTAGGCCTAACCATAATCTGTACTAGGTAGGCATAGGCTATGCCCTAGCAAGAGGTCCTTCTAGCTACTAGCAGCTTGACCACTGCTTGGGTATTTACCCAAGATCTTGGGTATTTTGACTTGGTCTTGAGTTCTTGGGTACTCCTTTCAAATCCTTGGGTATTTTATTTTTACTAAGAAAATTAAATATTTTTGTCATTGAGGAAGAATTAAGAAATAACAAAGTATATTTCAGTCCAATCAAGTAAACAAAACTCAACGAAGTGCACATAACATTGTTAATTGACTGTTAATTGCTATAAACATGGGTTCAGAATTGTTTATTTGTGATATGCGTTGCCATTGATCTTACCTAATTAATGCATTACATAATAAAACTTGATCACTGATCTACTGAAAACACTGGCCGACTGAGGGCGTACTTTTCTATCCGTATTCAAAGCCGTAGATATAGAGTTTGCCAAACAAACTCGGTTATAATCACGTGACTTACACCGGCCATGTTGTCACCAAAACAAAACAACGCGATAGGGTAGGAAGTTAGTTATTATAGATGATTAATGCTATATAATGTGAAATACCGTTATGTTGGGGTTGCTGCAATCGATCCAACAAAGAAACAATGTATTAAATTCCGAAAAGGAGGAGGATTTGGGTTTTTATTTTAACTTTGCATGGCGATCGAAAAATCTCGCTATCCACGTAGGCCTAGTAAATTATAAAGCATGTACGTACCACCCGCCCCACTTAGACAGGCCTAAATTTCGGTACTTCTTCGGCCGAACACCTTAAGGTAGTACTTAAATCAGCTTAATTACGATGATAAAAAAAAGGAAGAATTTTCAAGCAGCAATGATTTATAAAAACATGCAATGTTTGCTGTTAAATTATATAACTAAATTTCCAGAAAGCTACATAAAGTATCAGTCAAAGGTAGCTTAAATTACAATTAAAAATAAAAATTGAATCCTCCAATAAAAGCGAAAACTTGTCCAATGCGTCCTGTGCTATGCAAACATGCCAAATTGTGCTTTACCAATCAATTAATTGTGCAACTAAAAATTTTAAAGATAAAAATATATTTTAAAGATATAGACCTAATTGTATTATAATATATTGATTCTTTTGATGCATATTTTAAATCAAAACGTTTAAATTTTTTACAAATTACAAATCAAAATTTCAATGAATAGTAAATAATGAATAATAATAAA
>NW_022747660.1:286009-290659 GCF_011630105.1 Anneissia japonica | reverse complement strand
AACCAAAAAAAAAAAAAAAAAAAAAAAACAGGTCGGGGGCTTTTCCGACGGTCGGGCGGGGATGCTAACCAATTGTTTTATTTTACGTGGCCTAATTTCATGGGCTGAATAATGGCAGTAGCCTCTCTACAGGAGGCACATTTTAACTTGGGTTTTTTAGTTTTTTATGAACGTAGTATTCAGAAGCTTTGAAAAGGAATAAAATGTGGAACAATTAAATAAATAATATCATTTAATTCACAGATGTGTATAAGAGACAGGAGTTGAATGGCTTTGGAGTGGGGAAGAATGGCTTGGTTGTCAATATGCTTGCCTTCCAATCCCAGGGTCCTGGGTTCAATTCCTGTCAGTGTTGCAGGATTTTTTTCACTCCCTAAACCTCATATTGAGATTTAGTTTGTGTAAAGTATCATGCGTGTATGTTTGTCATAAATAAAATAAAAATATTGTATGTGACAGTTTATTATCTTATAACATATATATAGTCCGACTCTCTGGGTTTGACTCTCTGTGTTTTTCGTTGGAACGCAATTCTATCTCAAAGAAGTACTACCACAGACTAGAGTGCGTCCTTCAAAAGAAGTAAAAGGCGTTCGTAAATAGGGCGCCCCCATCTCATGGTAGTCTTTTTTTAACGTTTCGTTGCATGCACACAATATAAGGGCAGTCGGACCTCTTGCAATTTTATACTCTTTAACAAAACATACCATATCACATGACTGGTCAAAGTTCACAAATATATACTAATGGACTATCTGCCAAACAATGGTCTCCAATTAATAGATGCAAACAACAGCAATAATAATGTAGCCCACGAATTTCACGTCGGCAATCGGCAATTGCCGACCATATTACCGAGCCAGAGTTGCTACAGGACAGCGATTTTTGGCCGACCTAGGCCTAGATTTCTTTGCTTCAAAAACTGCTTGGAAAGTCAAAAACTGGCTATAGCAGACACTAAATTTCATGTACGTCGTCGTCAAACCAAGGAAATTGGTGATTCATAAAACAGATTTTGTACAATAACTATTTTTAATAGGCATGCAGTACGTACGATTTGTGTACAATCGTCTTGTCTTTCTTGCCTAGTCATTTCGTAGGCTAGGCCTAGGTAGGAATGACGCTAGCCAGCCAAGGGCTACAACATTGCACAACAACTGAAGTTATGTGGGCGGCGTAGATCGTAATGCTTATCTTAATCTATTATTTGTCTTCATTTTACAGTATTATTATCATATTTAAAATGTTGTTTATTATCTAAAAACAAAATTCAACATATTGTAGGCCTAATCCTACCGTCAATTTAAACGCAATCACGATCGCATCGTGACTTCACTACTAACAAGTACTGTACATGTGTGGAAAATCCCTGATAGATCATTCTGGGCATGCGCATGGACATGAATGGGCAGTTTTGAAGCAGCCTGTGATGATACGATTGTAGTTTTTTACGAACGAACGCTAAAACAAAATTTATTCAGCGATTTTCTTATGTAAAACATATGTATTATACTACAATATTAAATTAATACAAGTACGACCATTCTTTCACCAGCAATGTATTGATTTAATAGAGAAATTAACAAAATCACAATCTGTAGATGACGATGTAAGGCCGAGCGTTCGGAAAAATCATAGTTTATACTATATAGGCCTAGGTAGTAAAAAATTGCCGAGGCTGCCGACCTCGGAGAATTTAAGGCCGACCTAATTTTTTCATAAGGCCAAGTAAAAAAAAATAATTGGTTAGCATCCTTTTGGTATCAAATTTCATGGTAGGGAGGGAGGTTTTTTTTTTTTTTTTTTTTTGAGTATGTACATATAGTGATAATACTCAATAGTGAATACTGTTAATGAGTTTGACTAGTATCATGTGCTATGTTTATGCTGAGAAACACTTTGACATCTAGTTGGACCAGCTGTTTGGAAACATCACGTCACTGTACCAGCATGTGAATATTCCATATGCTTTGTGTTTAAGTTCGTTTGCTGGACATTAATTATAAATGGACCATACTGGGTTTGTTGTTGGAACAACACAACAGTCATCACTGATGCCATGCAGGGGTTTCGCCAGAAAAACAAAATAGACGGCCTATTTTGTTTTTCCAAAATGGAAGCCAGTGGGCGTGGCACTGAGCCGATGGCGGGCCACGCCCATCGTTAGTAATCCCCACCGAATTGGTACGAAAACTTACATTCAATCAATAAATGTTGTTTTTATCAAACGTAAATATGATTTACCTTTAGTTTAATGTAACATTCAATAGATTTAAAGAATATATAAAGAATTTGCTAAAGGTAGACCCGGCCCAATTGGGCTAGGCCAAGCTGATTAGGCCAAGCCGTCACGGTAAAAGTTGTCCTAAATAATTGTAGGCAGTCCAAAGCCGGACGGCTCGCTCCCTAATAATATACACATGCACTATCTCGCCACTGTATTTCCAGTAATAAATTTATCTATGCTGTCCTACTATGAAATAGCGTGAAATATTTGTTTTAGTTAGTTTATCTTTAAAATTTTATTTCGTGAAATATTGCACATAGGTAAGAAGTGAACATGCTACAGTTTTAAACTGATGGGCGCAGCCATGTTTGTCGTCTTGTCTTGATGTCTTGTCGCCGGCCAACACAGAGCTGTTCCTCCTTGTTTCTCTTTGGCTTTTCTGTACAAAGCATGAGACGTAAGCATCATCAGGCCCGTAGCCAGGTCATTTCAAGGGGAGTTCTCTGGGCGTGGGGTCCAGGGGGCCTGCCTAAGGGGCACGGTGTGGTCGGGGGAGCCAGAGCAGTTTTTGTGTTTAATGGGTCTATATAATGTTTTAAAAGCAGTTATGTTTTGAAAAAGATCTATGTAATAAAAAGGTGGTAATATAATAAAATTAGAAAATATTTTCTGAGAATTGGCATGTTTAAATAACACCAAAAGATATATATATAAAAAAACCTCATCGCATAATCAATATCAATATACTCAACACAAATACTAGGCCTAATTCTAAATTATTATTTTAAGACTTTAACATAATAGGCTACATACCGGTACTGATTAATAATAGCTGAGATTTGATGCACATTTTAGAATTAATAATCGTTTTTCCTGAATATTTATTGTGTGCCAAATGAAATATGAATTATATGCATCTTTAGAAATACAATTTCTACAATATTAATCTTGTTTTTATATAGATAAATGTTCGATAAATTCTATCTTTCATTAAAAAAAAACAAAACTAAATTTAGCGCGTCTATTTTCATTCTAATCATGGTGTTTGTAAACGTGCACTGACGTCATCGTCGAATTCCAGGACTTTCGACGGTAAAGCTGGCCTGCCTGCCGCGCGCGGTCCCAGGCCTATAGCGCACTTTGTACATGCACTTCAACTTTTACAACAACAGCCTAGGTCTAGCACCATAGTACGTCCTACTGTACTTAGGCCTACACTAGTTTGTTGTCGTCGGGGTATATTTTTGTCTCTAAATAAACGAGGGGTGAACCTAGCTAGTCAACATCTAGGCTAGGCTAATAGATTTTGAAATCAATAACCCATCTTAAAAGACTAGCCTATGTTGTTTTCTTCTTTGCAACAGCGGACGAAAAAAAGTCAGTTATTCTAGGACGTTTCATGATTCTTTATCACTAAAAATTAACAAACACTCGTTTTGACGCACTCCGTTCTGTAGTGTGTGTCTGCTGTTGAAAACAAACTTCCTAGCCTAATTTTGTGACTGGCTATGATGACTGAGATGGACCATGTTGATTTATATTTTGTTTGGGATGGAAAAAAGGATAGTCAATTTCCCCAAAATGCTCCAACAGCACATGGTTTAGTGTGCGCTATGGACGGTATAGCTATGGAATTTACTAACCACACAATCTACAATGAGGTGGTGATTAAGTCGCAAAACAATATCTGCATTTGGTGAA
Organism: Anneissia japonica; assembly: GCF_011630105.1. NCBI lineage: Eukaryota > Metazoa > Echinodermata > Crinoidea > Comatulida > Comatulidae > Anneissia > Anneissia japonica. The sequence goes on along the minus strand of NW_022747660.1, from coordinate 286,731 downwards.
GTCGCAAAACTTAAGCTTCGTTTGGTGGCACCATTTACTCTACGGTTGGTACATTTCTTACAAACATTCAGCCAAAGGCCAGTGAAAGTTGAGACGGCAGCCGGGTTCTTATGCGTGCCATCGTAAAGTCATGGTTTGCTGGAGTTGCGTTTAATTTAAATCTCCAAACTTCTGAAGCTGAGATATTCTATGAATGTAAGCTTGTATCGCAGGGTACAATTTAAAACGGGTGACCAAATAATGAATGAAGTTAAAAACAAACATCCCGTCCGAGTGGGACTCATTCAAAAATTCGAGGGGGTTCGCTAGAAAACAGGGGGGGGGGGGGGGGTTCGCTAGAAAAGGGGGTTCGCCCGAACCATACCCCCCCCCCCCCACTGGCTACGGGCCTGATCGGATCGGAGCTTAGTTTGCTAATATAAACCTAATCCCGAGTAAATCTTAATGCTTTGCACCGGCTGTACCGTGTATACAAATACACTCTTTTTATACTACTACTATAAAACTAGGCCTTTTCTAGATAGAAGCAAGGACTAGGCTAGCCTAGACGGGACGATGATGGAATGGAACTGCATGGCAGGGTTGCCAGATAGCCGACAGTCTTCACGGCCAAACACACGCCATCTCACGGCCAAATTCGGCCAAACTTGTTTTCGATATCGGCCAAAATTCGGCCAGATTTTAATCCGATTAGAAGACAAAAGTGGGTACATAATTACACG
>NW_022747660.1:280090-285185 GCF_011630105.1 Anneissia japonica | reverse complement strand
ATGGTGTAGCCACTCACGCATTTCAAACCTCTCAGGTTGGTAACTACAGTATGCTAGAGCAAAAAATTTAAGGGCCTGCTATTGGCAAATCCGCGGTGAATTAAGTTATAGGCTAGTACTGTAGTAGGTAACAGGCGTTAAAACAAACCTATGAAAACTTTAATAAATACTTTATATCTAAACTTTCTAAATGCGCCTCTTAATGTTATTGTCGCAGTACTTAAAGCAATAAATCAATGTTGCTATCAGAATTATCTTCTTCATTCTCATATACAACCTAACTCTAGAGTAACTTCGAAGAAGTCTCTGGCACAACGCTTGCTTGAAATTGGAGGTGCCATCGGACCTGAATGATCACATCGAATTCAACATAAAGAACACTGTAGCACATAGGCCTATACAATTCAAATGGGCAATAATAAATTAATTAAAGTACAGTATTTAATTTATATTCCAAAGAGATAGAACCTCCACTAGGATGGAACATATGCAAACACACACAATATATGGTACAAACTTGCATTGAACCGTCTTCATAAAGCTTAAACGAGGAAACTTCATATAAAATAAACTATTTCATCCGAACAATTTAAATTAGATACGGTAACTTTATCTTTTAAATAAACTCTCTTACGTCCAATCGGCTAAAGGGTCCGGGAAGCAGGCAGCAAGTACAAACAAAGGTACATGATTACAATCAAATATGAATTTAAGAAAACAAAAACAACATATCCAAAGCAAGTCTATGTTATATTAGGCCTATTGAAAAAAAATGTAAACTTTTTAAAAATTCGGCCAAATATATTTTGGCCGTGACTTTTCAAACGTTACGGCCAGGCAAATTTTTATACGGCCAGATTTGAGGAATCTGGCCGTCAAAAAGGCCAAATGGCAACCCTGCGAGGGTTGCCAGATAGTCGACAGTCTTCACGGCCAAACACACGCCATCTCACGGCCAAATTCGGCCAAACTTGTTTTCGATATCGGCCAAAATTCGGCCAGATTTTAATCCGATTAGAAGACAAAAGTGGGTACATAATTACACGAAAATCAGCGGTCATTCGTTCGAAATTTAAGAAAATCAAATGATATACACAGAACAATGTTAAACTTTCACACTATTTTTTATCTTTTAATTATCACCATAAAATACATGCCCAGCTACATCATTATAAATAGCCTATGTTCTTTAGTTGCTGGCATGTAGGCCAATTCAGGGGCGAATCCACAGATGTCCGAAAGGGGGAAGGGCCGGGACGAAAAAGATAAGACAATCTTCGAGAAATTTTTGTTTTCTAGACGCCCGAAAATAACTTCTGATGCGTTTGGGCGATCAATTTTTCTTTATTTACTTTTTCTTTTTTTTCCCCTCTGCTTTTTAAAGTCACATTATTAAGATTAATCTAAATTTGATTTAAATGTATTAAATATTAAGGTAAATTGTAGTCGATCTATAGCATAGTTACCAACTGTCTCGCATTTCAAAGTGATTTTGGATGAAACACACATTTTGCAGAAACACATGCGTGATCCATAATTTTTCACGCATTTAGCACAAATCTATGCGTGATAACGAATTATCACGAATTCAGGGGAATGTATTTATAATTAAAAGAAATTGGTTTTATTTAAAATATATATATAAATAATCATGTAGGAAAAATTCAACTGAATAGAAGCCAATTTATCAAAGAAAGTTTCACCCATATGCATTAAATAGAATATTTTGTAAATAGCATTCTGTTTTCCAGTTTTTTTTTTTTTTTTGGTAATTGTTTGTATACAGGTCCCTCATCACAATATGCAGTCAATTAACGCCAACATAATGTCAATGGCTGCCGAATGTCTGAAATCAGACGCTACAAGTACCAGTACCAGTAATTGAGTCATTAGAGAGTGTACTAAATATTTATGTGAATATTTATTTCACTGACGCGTTACTAAATATTTATTAATGAAATGTTTAGGTCAACATAGTTCGGGTGCTCAATTAATTGAAACTAAAAATATTTTTGCTTATGTCACCGTATTGTCAAGACACACTCTCTGAAATCGTTTTAAAACCGCTTTAATGCTCAGATCGTCGGAGCACCTGGGGCCACGCCCCTTGACCCTAGCTGGGCTCCGCCTCTCCGCCCCCCCCCCCTCAGCCAAATGGTGTAGTCACTCACGCATTTCAAACCTCTCAGGTTGGTAACTACAGTATGCTAGAGCAAACAATTTAAGGGCCGCGGTGAATTAAGTTATAGGCTAGTACTGTAGTAGGTAACAGGCGTTAAAACAAACCATGAAAACTTTAATAAATACTTTATATCTAAACTTTCTAAATTCGCCTCTAGAGTAACTTCGAAGAAGCCTCTGGCACAACGCTTGCTTGAAATTGGAGGTGCCATCGGACCCGAATGATCACATCGAGTTCTACATAAAGAACAGCAGCACCTAGGCCTATACAATTCAAGTGGGCAATAATAAATTAATTAAAGTACAGTATTTAATTCATATTCAAAAGAGATTCCAAGGAGATAGAACCTCCACTAGGATGGAACATATGCAAACACACACAATATATGGTACAAACTTGCATTGAACTGTCTTCATAAAGCTTAAACGAGGAAACTTTATATTTAATAAACTATTTCATCCGAACAATTTAAATTAAGTAACTGTTATCTTTTAAATAAACTCTCTTACGTCCAATCGGCTAAAGGGGTCCGGGAAGCAGGCAGCAAGTACAAACAAAGGTACATGATTACAATCAAATATAAATTTAAGAAAACAAAAAAACATATCCAAAACAAGTCTAGGGCCTACGTTATATTAGGCCTATTGAAAAAAAAAATGTAACTTTTTAAAAATTCGGTCAAATATATTTTGGCCGTGACTTTTCAAACGTTACGGCAAGGCAAATTTTTATACGGCCAGATTTAAGGAATCTGGCCGTCAAAAAGGCCAAATGGCAACCCTGCTGCAGGGATAAGCCCAGTCGACTGGCGTTCGGACGGATGGTAAACAAGCCTAGGCCTATATAAATTGCCTTCGGGAGATAGATTTTTTGAGTGTTTTGTAAAAAAACCAAAAAAAAAAAAAAAAAAAAAAAAAACAGGTCGGGGGCTTTTCCGACGGGCGGGCGGGGCGGGGATGCTAACCAATTGTTTTATTTTACGTGGCCTAATGATAATATTTTAACTCAACTAATATTATAAACAGAAGTGTGGAGAATGCTGCTATTTTACTTACAAGGCCAAGCTTCTTGATTATGAATGATTAGGCATTGTACAAAAATTTCTCTCAATGCAATAATTCTTCATCTTTGATTTATTGTTTAGATTACAATTTACAAATAGGCCTAGGCTATTTGTTGGTTTGAAGATGACCAGCATATTTTATTTCAGAAATCTAAAGTTTACGAAGTCATAGGCCTAGAGGCCTAGATACAATTAGAACAATTTCATGTTTAATATTTTTATCATTCATTTACAGGCGAAATTAACATATTATCGCCGACGATTTACAAACCTTCTCTGTCTGCACAACCAACCTTTCTCCTCTGCAGTGTTGACTCTTAGGAGCCTCATGCTATATAGAGTAGGCTGCTAGCAACTAGGTATAGCCTAGGCCTAGATGATAGACTTTCAAAACAAAAAAATATTCGTAACGAAAAAAAAAAATAAAGAATCGTCCTCACTTTATCTTCTCGAAATATTACAGCAAGTCACAGATTAATTAATTCCAAAGTTAAGTAAATATGATTATACAGTATATTATATTTACAATGATATGTTAAAATCCCATAATTGAATTGTCCTGATGAACAGAATAATGAAAGAAAGTTTATGCAGCATCTGTGTTTTATAAAATGTTATAAATCTATACGCGCGCACGCTGTTTGGTGACAACATGGCGCCCATGCGCCAAGTTGGCCAAACTCTCTCTATCTACGGTTCTGTCCGTATTATCACCTAATGAATATTAATTTTAATAATTAACACAAACAATTACAATAAAAATTGGTTTATAAATTGAACTAAAAGGAAAATTTATACATGCGAAAACACGTATTTTTCAAATTTTAATGCATTTTCAGGAAGCTTGGGTAATTTTGGGCAATTTTTGCTGAATCTTGGGTAATTTCGACCCATTCATTGGGTATATCAAAAATTGTGAGTGGTCACGCTGGCTACTAGGCATATAGAGGCTGCCTCAACTTAGGCCCGCTATACTAATACTTCGTGAGGGGGAGGTCTGACATGCATATCCATGTGTATCAGTTCACCTGACCTAAAATAGTGCCTTCTGTAATTTCTGTCATAACTGTATGGGGTACAAATAATGCCGTTGCAGTCGTTGTGATCGGCTAGATAACGCCTAGCTGGGCTAAAATAAACGATTTAATTCGTTAACTAGGGGTGGTACAGCGCACATTGTCGTTGTCATGAAGAGACAATCTTGTAAACATTGCCCGTATTATCCATGATGTTAACATCTGAATCGGCGAAAAAGTCACGCCAAAGAAATTTTCTTAATCCAAAAAAAAAGTTGCTGTGGTCAGCCTGCCTCGGCTTAGGGCAGGATTTGAACCCCGAAGCTGAAAGGTGCTCTAACAGGTACAGTGTACCACGCTGCATGACCAATTGTTTTTCTACCTCAGTCATAGGCGTAGATCCCGGGGGGATGGAGGAGATATATCCCCCCAATATTTGACAAGGGGAGATGGTCCATTGTATCATCCCCCCCAATATTTTGACTATATATGGGATAAAATGGAGCTTTACACACTTCAAAAGACTGTCACAGAAATAATTTGCACTGTCTTATGCGCTTACAAAGATGAAAATTAGCATAATGAATTAATTTTGATAACAAAACTATTTTATCTGGTACCAATCTAAGCTCTTCTTTCCTTGGATGTTAGATGTGCTTGCAAAGAGAGCCAAATTTCACACTGAAGGGTGTGTACGACATCAGTAATTTTATATCAATTCCAAGAATGTTTAAGGTTATATCGGTTGATGAGGAATTTATTGATTAGGCCTATAACAGCAAATTGCATCAATTTATTTTGCAAAAACAAGGTTTCCAGCTTCAGAGGGGGCAC
>NW_022747660.1:276714-279197 GCF_011630105.1 Anneissia japonica | reverse complement strand
CCTTTTCTTTTCCTCTTCTTTCTCTTTCCCTCCCTTTCCCCTCTTTCTTTTCTCTTATTACCCAGCCCGGTACGACGGCTTGGTCGGCCCGGTAAAAACCGTCAGGGGAGGGGCAGCTTTCCCCCTGCCCCACCCCCCCGCGCATGTTACGACACTGGCTAACACGCCAATCATCCCCCCCCAATGAAAAATATTTTTCTACGCCACTGACCTCAGTGTTTATTAAATAAATAAACTTGTACCCAGTGCCGGACCATAGGGTAAATTGCAGGGTATGCTAGGTATTGACATAGGATGTCAGAGGGGCTGTGAGAGGGATTGTATTGTATTGTGCTTCGTTCGTGTCTGTTCTTTTTGTTAGGCTTACCGTACTCGCGCGAATAAGCGCCCGGGCGCTTAAAATATTTTTTGCACTTTTTGAGGGGCGCTTATTCAAACGGGGCGCTTATTCGAACGGGGCGCTTATCAAAACAGAGTGGAAATTGAGGGGGCGCTTATGGAAATAGTTGAAAATCGAGGGGTTATTATGAGAACTTATTAAATTCAAGAAGCACATTTTGAATGAAAAATGATTGGGGCGCTTATTCAAACGGGGCGCTTAAGGAAATTGTCACGTTAGGAGGGGCGATTATTCGAGAGGGGCGCTTATTCAAAATGGGGCGCTTATTCGCGCGAGTACGGTATTTCTATATGGAAATCAAGAAATGTTCAACTTTTGTTGCATTTTGAGTGTTTTATACAGAATAAATAAATAAAAATTAAACAATTAATGAGTTTAGAATCTCCTTCAGAAAGCTGACAGTCACATAGCAAACACAAAACGTTCTTATAACGTTTGAACGAGAACGTTCAAACGTTGTGACGTTGTGAAATTACATATGTTTCTACAAATTAACGTTTTTATCACCAAACTGTAGCGTTAATATAACGTTCTAATAACGTAATATTGTAAGCGGAATTATAGTGGTGTTGTTGCACGGATTTTATGCGTTGAATGAACTTTCTGGGTTTACATGAAAGCCAAAGATTGATATTGTCTCTACTATATATTTGTTGCCCCTAATGAAAAGTTTCTTGGAAAGCTTAAGGCAATCCTTGATGATAATCCTGAGTTTGCTTGAAAAATTAGTCGTATGAAGGCCTCTTTTCAAATCTAAATTACGTCTAATGTAAATTACGTCATCGATGTCTTTAAGGAGTTTTCAATTTATACTACCTCATTTATCGACATGCATTTTCTTAAGACCATCCCAATGGGAATGCAAAGTCACGATCAGCGAATGGAATACCCGAGATGTGATTGGATTGAATTGAATTTATTCGGTGTACACCAAGGATAGCCCAAGAAGTCTAGAAGAAGACTTATTTTTAGTGGGGTCCTTCTGGTGGTGATTGGGCAGTACACCAGGAGACAATCCCCGACTCTTTTCCGAAGAGTGTACTGCGTTCTTTAACGTGCACATGGGCCATAAATGCACATGTGACCAACGGATTAAACGTCTCATTCGAAAGACGATACTCTATTGTAACTTGTATTTCAGCCCTCCAGCTGAAACACAAGGAGAGGCAGCGATGGGAATTGAACCGGCGGCCAAGAGATATCCACGGTTCAGCGCACACAGTGGCTACCACCACCAGATTAGCCGACTGAGCTAAGCTGCTCCCTCTGATAAGAAATTATAGCCATTTAGGTTAGGAGCAAATTGTTACAATGTTGTGTAATAAGATAGTTAAAATTCTTGACACGTTTTTTTCTACAAATCTGCGAGTGTGAACTTGGAATTAATCTTTTCTTTAATTTCATTTGGGTACATACTTGTTCATTTATATACAGTATTCCCTTCAAATGTGTATGTACTTCAGGGGCGGATACAGGATTTAGCAAAAGGTGGGGTGGGGGGAGGGGCGCCAAAGTAAAGATGGACGACCAGCCAAGATACGAAGCACCGAGGGCATGGGCGGATGCAGCCTGCCAGAAAAAAAGTGGGGGGTGTGTAATCTGCGAGCGAAGCGAGCAGCCCTGGCTGGGGCCAGGCGCCGCCTAGGCTGGTGGGGGTCCACAGCCCAGCACGTTTGAGGAATATGAGGTTGTATTGAGTCGATTTTGACTATCTACCTCGTTAGTTTTCAGTAACAAATAAATTAAAAAAAAAAAAACAAAAAAATTAAAAAAAAAAAAAAAAAATAGGTGTATGTCTTTTAAAAGAAATGTTAATATACAGGATACCTGGAATATGCAACTATGACATGTGTCATTAAATTAGTAATAATTCATCTACTCACAACATAATCTTTCACAATATTATTGTTGTTATTGTTGTTATTGTTGTTGTTGTGATGAAAAGTTAACAACAATATGGTGGCTAAAACGAATATGACATGCAAATATTTTTTTTTTTATTTGTTTGTTCCCCGACAAAATGTATCGTCTTCCCCGACGGGAGGTCTATGCTTCCCAAACGGGGGGGGGGGGGGTATGGCCC
>NW_022747660.1:271218-276636 GCF_011630105.1 Anneissia japonica | reverse complement strand
GATATGACATAGAATCAACCTTTCTATGGAATTGTGTATCCATTCAATTATCCCCCCCCCCAAAAAAATTGTGATATAAGGGGGTGGGGGGTCGCAGGCAACCCCCCCCCTCTAAATCCGCCCATGTACTTCGTGTGTTGCAGGAAGGTATGCTTATCTACACAATTATAAGATTGTGTATGTTACGTATTTTTTGTATAGTTTTTATTTTTTTTTTTATTTTTAAAGGTTACACATGTGAAGAAGTAGGCCCTACAGCTTGCTTTTTAGTTTACACCTTCTAGTTTCTCAGATCACTTCTATAACTGTACTGATTGTGACACGAAATGTAACTTGAATATTAATCGAATTGAAAAAAAGCATGGCAAATAATAGAAATCGATAATGATGCACCCTCTCTTCATAAACAGTTGACGGCAAGGAAATGTCTCTGAAGAGGTGTTGTTTTATAAATAAATAATGATATGATAAAGATTTAACGTTCGAGATCCAGAAAACTGAAATTGATGCGCAGAATAAGACGTATCTTACAGATCTCTGACTAGTATGACCATGTGTGATATTAGCGCTATATCAAAATCGTGACGTCAGGAACGATTATGCGAAAGGTTTCGAAAGTTTTCGGGTTTGAGTCCTGATGGAAGATGATTCTTCTTCTGTTACGATTCAATGTATATTATTTATTGCATTAATTCTCTTGCTGTTTCTGGCTTCTTCCTACAAATTTAAATCTTTACCTTACTTTACCTATCTTCGTGCCTACTGGCACATAAGGCCTACACACTTCCCATTTTAATATATTGGCTACTGTCACCTTAATCCACGATGTCCATCCCTGATATTTGCCCTCTCTTTCTACTGTCATTCTCCAAGTAATTTTTGGTCTTCCAACTTTTCTTTTTCCTTCTGGCTGCCATGTTAATGCGGTCATGCAATAATGTTTATTTTCCTTTCTTAGTATATGCCCTATCCAATTCCATCTTCTTCGCTTTACTTCGTGACTGATCTTTGCAATATTGGTTATATTCGTCATTTCTTCCATTGAGACAATATTGGCCACCATATTTTGCAATATTTTCTTTAAGCATTTGTATTGAAATGAGTCGAGCCTCTTTTCATTTCTTCTGTTCAAATGTTACGCATCAGTATAGTAGGACCGGTCGCACCAATTATAAAGTTTAAATTTGGTTTTTCTGCTATATTTCTTTGACTTCATATGTTTCCTAATTTTATGAATGCTAATTCGGCTGTTTTGATTCTGCTACTCATGTCTTATTGTGTAATGGAGTGTGTTTGGCGGTAATTTGAATCTGTAGTGTAATGGTTATGACGCTCGCCTTAACAGCGAGAGGTCGCAGGTTCGAATCTCGTCAGAGGAATTTTATTACACAATTTCTTTATTCGTAAAAGGACGTTAGTGTATATAGGCTCTCTACATCAAACGACATACCATAAACTTGTTAGCCGTATCATGTGATTTTACAGTATTGACAAAACTAAATCAATCTGGCCATACAATCTTTGGTATAGCAGGATCTAATAATATTTCACAAAGGAACTTACCAAGATCGTAATTATAAGTGCCTATGGACGAAATGATGGGACGAAATTTGAGTTTAGAATTATTGTGTTTTAAATTATGCAATTTCGAGAGCCCATAAATCCTAGCGGGTTGGGAACCCGTTGGATAAATTTGCTTATATTGATCATCATCAAATTTTCTACCTTTCTTTAATTTCCTAAGGAAACGTTGCAAATTTGTTGATTTTAGGTGGCATTATCGAGTATGCAAGAGCTAATTTCAACATTTCTTCCTTGCAAAGATGTATTGAGGAGAGATTAGTAACCGTTTCACCTGCCGTGAATGATAATGCAGCGTTCTTGGTAAACCCTTTTAGTTTTGCATCGTGTACTTTTGTCATTTTAGAAATTGCTTCTTTTACGTTCCGGTTGACAGCCTTCATCAGAAAATAGTAATCAGTTGTCGATAGTATTGTTTTGATTTCCATTGATTTGTTTTGGTTGTCTTGATTTAGCTTTTTAAGTTCTTTGAGTCGTTTTTTAATGGCACTTCGTAGCAGTCGTTTTCGGATTGCTTGTACATCATTATGATTTGTGTTCGGCAAATCAAAACAGATGAATCTCGGAAATACGTTGAATGTCGAACAGTTGGTCAGGAAGTTAACATCTAACTCTGCTTTCCTCGACTTAATGGATAGCTTTTCCAGCCTGCATAAATCACTAATTAGTAGTTGTCCGCTGTGTTTATCAGCCAAATCATATGCAGTGCTACCGAAACATCTAGAAGAAATTACTATTGCCATTGACATTTTATAAAGAGAACAATCGATATAAGTTTTTTTCTCATAGTGTTTACTTCTTCCACCTTGTTTACGCATTAAACAGTTAACAGACATGTTTTGGAAATACCAATTTCCATCATCAGTGTGAAGCTTGGGCGTTAGGTTCACGTTATCTATAACTACTTTCACCGTGTATGTAAATTACATGATACACTTAACCTAACAGCTGACAAAACATATTGTTCTCTTTATTAAATGTCTAGCAATAATAATTATATATATATATATGAACAAGATGTGCCCACGTGTGTTTCGAAAGTTATCGTTATCGTTAAATATCGCGTAAACGGTTAAGAAAAATGTTTACTTTAGAATTAAATACTAAAATATTATATAGGCCCTATGGCTAAAGAATGATAATAACAATTATTTGGGAACAGTGGTTGGATATTGTAGAGATACAGAATTGGTAAGCGACAGCCGAAAATGTAAACGCACATTATTAATTGTCAATTGTATTAAACAGCTTCTAGTTTATATCAGTCTTACATTATACAGCTATCATATTATGGATAAAGCCGTGTTTAGTTATATTCAAACGTATCTTTCCCGTTACCCAATCCTGCAGCCTATAGCTATAGACGAGTATCATACTCAAGTAACCCACACTGCCCTTTATTAAGTTCCCTCAACTTATTAAAATTAAATGACATAGACCTAAATAAACATCAGCAAAGTAACTTTATTTATTCTTCTATCAATTATCTTTGTCCCACTCAATTCTGTAATTATTTCTGTCAAATAGGCGTATTGTTTTTGAATGACAACAATCTCATTGATCCTCATTAACCATCCATCATTCCTCCACCGGTCAACTGGCAGACGATAACAAAATGTCTGCTTCCTCCACCTCCCCTCCCCCTCTGAGGTGGGCAGTAGACACGAAAATATTGACATTGACATTAATAACAAACCTTTTTGCTATCTTAAAATGAAAGTAATACATTAGGTGACATAGTTTGGCTTTATTAAACTATCGTTTGGTCATTTAAAATTTATGATTTCCTTCCTCCTTCCTTTGTATTGCGCTCAACCAGTCACACAGTGATACGACAATACCACAAAATAAACGACAGCAATAACTTCATATTGGAGCCAATGACCTACATTCGTGGTTAAAATCCAAACAACAAAATATCGAAAACTGACAAAACAAAATTCTCAGCAAGTTCAATGGCAATCATACCCCTGCAAAACAGACACGACGTTCAAAACACCGAGCTGGGGAGGTTTTGTTTGATTTTCTTGTCGAAATGCTTGATCATAAATCAAAAATAACCTTCTTTTGGAGTACTGTGCTCCTCTCTCTCTCCTTTCTCATCTTTTTTTTTTTTTTTTCATTTTTCTCTCTGTTTATCTTTTTTTCTGGAAGCAGGGCTGACCGCTTGGCCTGTGGCCCCGGCATCTGTTGGTTATATTCCTTATCCTGACTGCTTGTCCTCAGGGGTGGCAACACCGGGGGGGGGGGGTGTCAGCAGGAGAGAGAGCCTCTCCACCCCCGTCGGGGAAAAAATGTATATGTATTTTCTACATACAGTAGACTCTAAAATCGAATAAATACGTTTCGCCCCCGGAACGCTTTCGAGCGATTTTGAGCAACGCCCGACCACGCTACATTTTTTTCGTTGGGGACATTAGTGCCCCTTCCGTCGGGCAACTTCTGGAGCCACACCTGCTTGTCCTGTATTCATAAGGGTGAATAGTATAATTTTATGTGGGTATATGGCATTCCTTATTTGGTTCAGGGCTTCACTAAAAGCTGATTATCTAAACATTATGATGCTGACAGCACACTTCGGAATTATCAATTGAGTGACATGAACAATTACGAACAGAAGATTGGACTCAACAACACAGCAACAAAACGAAGACACTATTATCCAGCTAATGATTTCCGAATGGTTGAGATAAGGTAACAATGTGGTCGATACATTTCCGCAATTTATAATGTAAAACGCAATGAATAATAATAATAAATAACATTAGTATGCAAATCACTTTATGTTAAGACTTCTATCTTTGTACTATTGTATTATGCTTGTGAAAAATGTGACAGTGGTAAAATAATCAAGGATCCTTACTTTGCAGATTGCATGTTCATTGTTGAAAGTTGCGAAATGGATTTCCGTATTGTTTTCACTTTGCTATATCTTATTCTGTATAACAAGCCAATTGCTTGTGTGTCTCGTTTGTTTCAACATGTCATCTGCTGTATTTCGGTCAATACTCCTTGTTCTTAATGTTTGTATCACTACAGGCTCAGGTCCAGGTAAGTAAACTTATTTACTGAAACTAGTCACAGTTTCTACTAAACAAAATCGGTAAAGTGAAAAAAGTGTTTGTTTTTGCCTTACCTGCTTAGGCATACACTTTTTTTAATTACCGTTATTGATTCTTTTAGTAGGAGATCAAGTATTGTAATGTAGGATATGATATATCAGTCTTCACAAAATAAACTAATGTATCTATAACGGCAATATAGTGTATAATGTATTTATTCCAATTGAAATTTCTCTATATTATAAATGAATGTATAATGTATTAAAGTTCTGTTATTCAGACTCAATAGGCATGTATTTGAAATTATTATTACAGACAGGTACAAACACTCCTAATCTTGACATATTTTTTCTTCATATTGATAACCTGATCTAAGCTGTGCGTTATTATCATCTGTACTATTGCAATGTCAGTTTTACGTCTTAAGTAACAACTTTTATTATAATAATAATAATATATCTTTTAAATAAATTTGTGTTAGCAAACATAAAAAAAATCGCTAGCATATGTTTAAATACTGAGTACCAGTCAACGTGAAGACAACAAATATTAAAGCATTTATGTTTTTTGAAATAAGGGTTGCTTTAGCTCTTAGTTTAATTATGAGTTATTCTCTAGCATTTATATTATGAACACAATAAAAACAAATCAATAAATAAGCATAACAGTGGTCTATATATATAATATATATAATATATATAGGCCTATATAATATATATATACTATATATAATACATATATAATATATAATAATATATATAATAATATATAGTAA
>NW_022747660.1:266060-271087 GCF_011630105.1 Anneissia japonica | reverse complement strand
GAGTAAATACTTTGGACATATTTTTGTTTTTCAGATTTAGATAATATTCAGCAGATGCAAGAATTGATGGCTGAAATAGGTGAGCCGTTCATTTCTTTATCGAATGTAGTAAAAGACGTGTCCTTTGCTCTTTTGTATGTTATATACATGTTTTGTGATGACAATTCATACAGATACCAAACATACCTAAATTGCTATAACTAACCTACAGTATATAAGATTTATTCCTATTCATAATTAACGTATGTAACGAGTTTGAACAGCAGGTTTAATTAGACATCTTGTTACTATTTAGTTTCTTGTCACTTTCATACATGGTGCAATACTCTTTTCAGCGACGACAAAGTACCGTTCTTAAGAACCGTTGTTACCATTGCTAATCATCGTTAAGCCGGGCAGCATTATTTATTGCCCATAAAGTTGCGGCAGAAATAATAGCTGTCTCTTATACACATCTTCAACCCTCACTCACTCGCCACTGAGGAAGGACTAGTGTTGTCCGAAAGCTCTGGTTCTATTTCTGGCTGTTTACTTACGTTTACTTTTTAGCTGTTGCTTATCATTTTTGTATCTCTACCGAGATCTAGCCATTGTTTCCCACAGCATTGTTGTTTTTCTGTATTTTGCCTTTTAATATATATATATATATATATATATATATATATATATCGAGTAGTAAGTAATGTCATTTAGTAACTAGTAGTAGCGTCACCTACCACTACAGAACAGGGTCAGATGTATTTGTTTCCAGGCTAACGTGGAGGAGAGTTACCGCGATTTATATCTTAACTAAATGATTCATGGCACACTCGTAGGTACTGATTTATTTGCCTGCTGCATACTCTTTTCACACACCCACTCAACCCTCTCAACTCTAGCATACAGGATCCGCCACAGTAGAGCTTATTTATATAATAAAAAAAAGTTAAAAAGGAAAAAAAAGAAACGATTCTGTGTTTTACAATAGACCAACTGCGCCCCATCTCCCAAGCCCTGACCTCCTAACCTTGTATGATTTGTGCACCTGCTAAAGGCCCCGACGGGTGGGCTAGGCGGACGAAGCGAGCCTTACTTGGCTGGGGGGAGCCGCCTAAGTGCCAAGGGGGTCCCCTGGATGCTACGGATATTTGGCGAATTTTAGTAATTTTTTTTTACTGATTTGATAGGCATCAAGCTACCGTAATGACTTCATGTATGTTTTTTAATGTCGAAATTACAAAACCGATTTTTTATTTTTTATTTTTATGGAAACAACGAGAAACAAAGAGTACGCAATGTAACCAACTAACTAATTTTCCGTTTTACATTTTATATTATTAAAAAAAACAAAAAACAAAACAAACACCGTATTGCATTACAATACTATTCTCCCATCATGGCGAAATCCAGGTTTTTCATAATAATAATAATAATAATAATAATAATAATAATAATAATAATAATAATAATAATAATAATAATAATAATCCATGTGATTGTATTATTAACAAAAAAATTACGAATAAGAATAATGTCTTACTGTAAATTGTATGGCCACCAATTTGTGACAATATTATACTATGATGAATTAAGAAAACACAATGTCACCGGGAACGAAAGTGAAGTTATAAATTTTGGAAATTTTGCCTGAAATCTGTAAACCACGAGGTTGCTCCCCGAACAAGATGTATTCCAAGCATCATGAGGATATCCAAACGAGCATTTGTCATAGTAGAACGTAAACCATTTTTAATTAGTCCCATTGAACAGGGGCGGATCCAAAATTTTTAAAACTGGGTGAGGGGCAGTTGTATTTTTTTATTTCAATACATAACATTAATATGCACTGACATTTAAAAAAAAAGCGTTTTGACACTTGACACTGGTCTGCTGACTTACGTTCCAATAAATGTTTGAACGTAATTAATTCATTGTGATGAAGAATATATGTTGTTTCATGGGCTTAATTCAATGTGAAAAATAGTATATACGGTAGTCTAATAACTTACAATAAAACGGCACGTGAATTTTTATTATTATTATTATTATTATTATTGTTATTATTATTGTTGTTGTTGTTTTAATTATCATTGTAATGAAAAGTTAATACAAATTGTACACAAATAGGTCAATGAAGGCGATATGGTTGCTAAACGAACATACATGTAAAAATAATTTTTTATATTTTTTATTCCCCGATGGAATGAATTCGTCTTCCTCGACGGGGGGAAGGGAGGTGGGCTGGGGTGTAGGGCTAGGCTTTCCCAACGAGGGGGATATAGCCCCAGCCCCCCCCCCCCCGCTCTGGCGCCACCACTGCCTAGGCCTAAGAATCATTAATAAGTGTAAAAGTTGAATTTTCTTTAAGATATTTCCGCATCTTAGATATTTTTTGTATGCATGGTATGCAGACTGACAAATGTTATTAATTTGCTTATCCATAGAGAGTGTTACTTCTGTTAATAATTAATACCCTACAGCTTCACCATGATTAGCAGAATTTCTGCAATACATACACCTCATCATTTCTTTTATAAAAAGAATAGGTAATAGAGGGCGCCATTCCAATAACTTTTCTTTGGAACGCCAGGTAACTAAAAATGTCAAAACTACGTAATAATACTAAATTTCTGTTGTCGCTGTAATTCTGTAGAAACATATACAATTTCAATTGTAACCCTGAAGAGGGAAGCAGGTGCTCCCGAAAATCAACATATTATAGGGCCTTATATATATATATATATAAGGCCCTATAATATGTTGATTTTCGGGAGCACCTGCTTCCCTCTTCAGGGTTACAATTGAAATTGTATATGTTTCTACAGAATTACAGCGACAACAGAAATTTAGTATTATTACGTAGTTTTGACATTTTTAGTTACCTGGCGTTCCAAAGAAAAGTTATTGGAATGGCGCCCTCTATTACCTATTCTTTTTATAAAAGAAATGATGAGGTGTATGTATTGCAGAAATTCTGCTAATCATGGTGAAGCTGTAGGGTATTAATTATTAACAGAAGTAACACTCTCTATGGATAAGCAAATTAATAACATTTGTCAGTCTGCATACCATGCATACAAAAAATATCTAAGATGCGGAAATATCTTAAAGAAAATTCAACTTTTACACTTATTAATGATTTTGTCTCCTCTAAGGATAGACTATTGCAATTCACTGCTTTTTGGTATTCCACAGTTGCAGTTAAAGAAACTTTCACATGTTCATAATGTTGCTGCTAGACTTGCTGTTTGTGCACCAAAAAAGAGCACATCACCTATTCCCAAGAAGCAACTTCATTGGCTCCCTGTGCAGTTACTTTTAAACTCTTCTTATCACATAAAATTTTTCATGGTTTGGCCCCTACTTCTGCATCTATCAGTAAATATGTACCAAACAGACCACTCAAATCTTCATCTTCGGTCAGTTCCTTCAAGGTCCTATGTACCAAACAGACCACTCAAATCTTCATCTTCGGTCAGTTCCTTCAAGGTCCGTCTCATATGTACCAAACAGACCACTCAAATCTTCATCTTCGGTCAGTTCCTTCAAGGTCCGTCTCAAGCCATTCTTTTTTCACCAACATTTTAATTAATTTTCTCCTTTTTTTCTTTTTCCGTCTTGTTACTTTTCTTTATGACTTTAAATTTCCTTTTAATTGCACTCTTTTCATTTTTCACCAATTTTCTGGAAAGCGCATATAGTCTCTAGCAATATATACAAACACAATTATTAATAATAAGGATGAGACGTTGATGGTACTATAAATTCAAATCATTAATTTCTTTGTAATTGTATTGTGAGCCTTGACTAAGATGGGACCTCAGTGCAATAGGTATAGGCCTACAATCGTTAAGCAATGAAGTTCTGGTGTATAAAATTCATCATAAAATCAATCAGTGAAATTTTAATATTGACGTATTGGCATTCAGATCCTGGATTGATTCTAGGAGCCTATATATATATATATATATATATATATATACATATATACAAGAGTGCACAAACCCAAAATGAGTGTGCTATGCAAAATGCAAAATAGTATCACATAAACAATGCACCATCTTAAAATAAGAGTGCTCTACAAAACAATGTACTACCTTAATAGTACAATGTAAAGGAGCGTAAATATTTCAATCTGCAGACAGTTCCGTTTCGATCTTGTTAGATCTCATCAGTGCAGCTCAGGATGTTAAGAATGAAACACACCACTAACTCAAACATAGCTTGGGTCAGTCTTGTGTGACGTGGTACACTGATTATGAATACAAGAGTGCACAAACCCAAAATGAGTGTGCTATGCAAAATGCAAAATAGTATCACAAAAACAATGCACCATCTTAAAATAAGAGTGCTCTACAAAACAATGTACAACCTTAATAGTACAATGTAAAGGAGCGTAAATATTCCAATCTGCAGACAGTACCGTTTCGATCTTGTTAGATCTCATCAGTGCAGTTCAGGATTTTAAGAATGAAACACACCACTAACTCAAACATAGCTTGGGTCAGTCTTGTGTGACGTGGTACACTGATTATGAATACAAGAGTGCACAAACCCAAAATGAGTGCTATGCAAAATGCAAAATAGTATCACATAAACACATAGGCGTAGATCCCGGGGGGATGGAGGGGATATATCCCCCCAATATTTGACAAGGGGGGGATGGTCCATTGTATCATCCCCCCAATATTTTGACTATGTATGGGATAAAAGAGCTTTACACACTTCAAAAGACTGTCACAGAAATAATTTGCACTGTCTTATGCGCTTACAAAGATGAAAATTAGCATAATGTATTAATGTTGATAACAAAATTATTTTATCTGGTACCAATCTAAGCTCTTCTTTCCTTAGATGTTAGATGTGCTTGCAAAGAGAGCCACATTTCACACTGAAGGGTGTGTACGACATCAGTAAATATCAATTCCAAGAATGTTTAAGGTTATATCGGTTGATGAGGAATTTATTGATTAGGCCTATAACAGCAAATTGCATCAATTTATTTTGCAAAAACAAGGTTTCCAGCTTCAAGGGGGGCACATCTCCCT
>NW_022747660.1:235669-264299 GCF_011630105.1 Anneissia japonica | reverse complement strand
GTCCCATAATATTTAAAACAATTGTGAAATAGAAAATGAATCCAGGAATATATGCGTAAGTTTAGATAAATATCACATTATAGAATAATACTGATATACAAAATGACTACTTATTCATCATCATCTGTATTCTGCTTACTAATAAAATACTTATACAAAGTTTAGGAATACAAATTAAAACAGCATTGCATTACCCGCAGCTTTTGGATTGGATTCAACACTCGGCTGACTAGTATGATGTAATACACACGGCTTGTTATCTGTGTAGCTTCAATTCCCACCCAAATCACTTTTTTCCCAAACTATCCTTCTCAACTGATCATTCAGTAGAATAACACGTCAGGAGGACAAAACATTATTCTCCCAACGCAAACACCTTCGAAACTAAATATGTAGATTGTTATCTGTTGGAGATTTTTTTTCTATTTCCAGAAATAGTCTGTGATGTCGGATGGTCTTCATTTCAAGGAAACTGTTATAAATATTTTTATTCTGAAGTTACTTGGCAAAAGGCCAGGACTTCGTGTCAAAGTTATGGAGCAGATTTGGCCGTGGTGAAAAATTATGCAGAGAACAACTTTATCTTCAGCCTTGCATCTCGGCAGAGTATCTGGATCGGCTTGACAGACATGGCTGAGGAGGGAGTGTTTAAATGGATTGAAACGGGCATGAATTCGGACTACAGAAGTATGAATTTATAATTGATTACCGTCACCATCATCATCATCATCATCATCATCATCATCATCATCATCATCTTTATCATTTATAACCAACATCCTCATCCTTCTCATTATTCATCAATTATTGCCATCATCATCCTTGTCCTCCCCATCATCATCCATCATTATTGTTATCCATCATCATCATCATTATTGTTAAAATGAGGATGATGACGATGAAGATTATAATGAAGATAAAAATGAGGATGAGGCTAGAATGGAGATAAGGAAGAGAATGAGGGCGAGGAGGATGATTCTCATCATTAATCATCATTATCATTATCATAACAATCACCATCGTCCCTCAACAACCATATTATCAATAATAATACTAATAATAATCATCATCATCAACCATTTGCTCATCGTCCTCATCCTCATCCTCTTCTTTATAATCTATCCCATTATCTTCTTTCTCCTCATCATCATCAACATCCTCATCCTCTTCATCAGCATCCTTATCATGAGTTTTTTTTTAAATAAGCGCAGTATTATTAATATATTTAAAAAAAGTATTTAGAAAAAGCAGATGAAAAAGGATAAAATTCAGAGAAATTGCACTGTCAGATTGATAAAAATTAAATTATTTATGTATTATTCTGTTCATATATATATATTCATTAATATGGTTATGACGCTCGCCTTGACAGCGAGAGGTCACAGGTTCGAGTCTCGCCCGGGGCATTTTATTACACAATTTCTTTATTCATTTATAGGACTACATTCGTTGAGAGCAATGCAACACTGTGTGTTATTATGTCCTTTATTTGAACACTGTATTTACTTTCTTTGATGATTTATATATACGGTAATTCAACAGTGTTAACGGAAACCCTGATATATATATATATATATATATATATATAATATAAAATAACAATAATAATAATAATAATAAATAATTAATAATACTTCAATAATACTTCAATAGGCCTATTTACGATAGTGTAATTAATGAGATAATTGTTGATTATCTCAATTGATATAGAAATATAATAGGTAGGCCTATATACCATTAATAATGATTCAGCATATTAAATCAACAATACGTCGTAAATGTAAAATTTGTTTGGTTTTTTTTTCAATAAAATTTTACCTATTTTATTCCTGTCTCTTATACGAGGCAGGCTGACCCACAACAACTATCTTTGGATCTGGAAGCTTTCTTCCGACGTTTAAGATGCCGTGAATTTTTCGCCGATTCCGACGGCAACACCACGGATAACACGGGCAATGTTACCAAATTCGAACATAAAAGTACCTGGAATCCCCCTAGGGATCGTTGCCCAGCTTTAGAAACTTTCATTCAGGCCATTGAGGAGGACGTTAAAAACCACACTCCTAGTCCAGATTTCCGCGACAATCTCACAAAAAATGAGATCGCCAATTTGCGTCAGCGTGATGATATTATCATCAAACCAGCTGATAAAGGCTCTGCCACTGTCAAATTCTATGAAGAGGAGTCCTTAAGACAACTAAACAATCCTCTTCACTATCGGAAGCTCACAGAGGACCCCACTCCGGAAATTTCTAAGGAAGTGGAAAAATCCGTATTAAAGATGGTTAAAAAAGGTTCCATCGATCCCAACATTGGACCCCATCTCATCCAGGTCGATCCGGCACCAGGACGTTTCTATGTCCTACCCAAAATCCACAAAGCAGGCCATCCTGGCAGGCCCATTATTTCGGGCAACGGTACTGCTACAGAAAAATTCTCTGAATATGTGGATGATTTATTGAGGCCATATGTTGTTGCTCTCCCCTAGTACATTCAGGACTCCACGGACTTTATCCGCAAAATTAACCAAATTTCAAATTTACCTAATAATACTGTTCTGGCTACACTTGATGTTTCGTCATTGTATACTAATATCCCTCATGACCCGTAGGAAAATAATGTATAGAATTTCTAAAGAAACCGTTCTATAAAATTTCTATAGGCTAATTCTATATGATTTTCTAAACCAGCTTTATAGAGTTTTAATAGATTTTCTACAAGGTCGCTAAAGATGTTTTGATGTAGTTTAAATAGAAATCCTGAAGAACTCCGATAGAGTTCTATAGAGTGTTCTTAGAACCTCTAAAGAAATTTTGTAGAAAAAAAAAATTCTAAGAAAAATTTATAGAATTTACATAGAGTATTTGTATAGAAAAACAAAATTTTATAAAGTTTCTTTAGAAACATTTTTATTTTCTATAGAACTACAACAATTACTATAGAACTTTTTTTATATAGAATTTTCAATAATTATATCGACTTTTATAGAATGCACATACAATTCTATAGAAAGTTAGACGAATTATATAGAAAAACTTATAGAAAATTACCATTATGAAAAAAATCTATAGAAAGTTGATAGAATTTTCATAGAAAAATACACAGGTTTCTATAAAATGTCTACAGAATTTATATATAAACATATATAAAGTTATAGAATGTTTATAGAAATAAATCAGAATTCTATAGAGTTTCTATAGGTTGATTCTATGTAATTTTCTAAAAGCTGACCTATAGAGTTGCTGTAGAAAATCTATAGGAATTCAAATGATGTCTTAATAGAATTCTATTAAAACTCTATATGGTTCTTTAGAAAGTTGATAGACTATAGATGTACAGAATTCCAACTTTCAAAAAACTTTCTTTTAATAAAATGTCTTTAGGCCTATATAAAATATCTAAGTTAACTTGTTGCAATGCCACTTTTTCTCTTCTCTTGCTTATTCCAATTGTATTGCACAGCCAGTTATGAAGTATTTATTTATAACAATCAGCTAAAACTTTATTGATATTACTTCAGATCATCACTGACAATGTTCAGCTGCCATATCTTTCAACTTGATCAACATAGAAACTTTTACCGCTGCAGCACGTCTGAGAAGATATAATTAGATTAATAGATTATAGATTTGGGGAAATTTATTATAAAAATGTAATAAAATAAACATGCAAAACTACTTTATGGCTAAGACTAAGTCTTATGACTAGCCTAGGCCTAGGGCCTAGAGGTGAAGTATAGTGTATAATAAAATAGAGACACTTACTAAAACATATCCCATATACCATAAGTTGACAAGTTGCACTGAGACTGTCAGTGTGAGGACATCACTGACCGTGGAGCTATCACTTGACACGGGTTTGGTAGTTGGCTAGAAGCCCAGTCAGTTGGCTAGGGTTTACCTATGACTAGGCCTAGCCTAGGCTAGGGCCTGCCTAGGCTGAGGTACCTTCATTTTCTTCCTTGCAAAACAATATGAATGATGAGTGTGAAACATAATACCGGATCTCGAGTACATATAGTTCGTTTTCAATCCATTAATGAACAGAAATAGTATCGCAACAAACTTGGTCATGCGTTTTGTAATTCGACCATCTCCTACACACGTATGTACTGGCCTGTACCTCTGATATTTAAAGGGCGCGTACAGCCTATTATTTTATTGTTTAGTGGCGCACTCACTCGCTTGTTGTGCCTACATGGGATATCAGTGCGCCATATTCTGCACGTAGTGAGACTCTCAGAGTCAGCTAAATTATAAACATATAAATTAGAATACAAAAGAGGCCTATGGAAAATAATATTTAATAATGGTGGTCATAAATATCAAGATTAAAACATTTCACCTTCTTACAAAAAGGCTGATTTTAGAAAGCTTTCGAACTTTGTTTTCTCGTTTTTTTTACGTGAAACGCGATGTGTTTGTTGTTTGGTTCAGAGCTACCTAATTAGTATATTCATGCTCTATTTTGATTGCTAGAAACATCAGGGAAATGGATTTATGTTTTGTGATAAAGTGCAGGCAGATGATTTTGATAAAATCCAGATAATTTTAAAATTGAAGAGTTGTTTATAATATTTTCATAAATTTATAAAATAACATTCATACAATACGGCATTTACATAGGCCTATTATTTCCTATGAAATCTGTCAACACGTTCTGTAAAACGTATATAGAATATGTATAGAATTTTGATAGAAATCCCCAATTACGATGTAAAAAAATTAATTCAATAAAAATCCATTTATAATTTTATAGAAATTGTATTATACATTCTATACTTTTATCTGTTTAATTTCTAACGACTTTCTGAACAATTTATAAAAAATCGTTCAAAATTAAATAGAAAATATAACGAGATATAGTTATTTTCTAAAAGAAAAATATGAAATTCTGTAGACATTATATTTAAAAAATCGAAAGAGAAAATATATAATTAAATCTATAAATTGTATAGAATTTAAATAGAATTCTTTCTATAACATATTTTTCTAAGCAATTTCCTATAGAATTATATTTCTATAGAACTATCTCTATAGAGAATGGATGGGGTCTTATATAGAGAAAAAAAAATCTTGGATCAATTTCCTATAGAATTATATTTCTATAGAACTATCTCTATAGAAAATGGATGGGTCTTATATAGAGAAAAAATCTTGGATCCAATTTTCTATAGAATTATATTTCTATAGAATTATCTCTATAGAGTATGGATGGGTCTTATATAGAGAAAAAAATATTGGATCAATTTTCTATAGAATTATATTTCTATAGAACTATCTCTATAGAGAATGGATAGGTTTTATATAGAGAAATAATTCTTGGATCCAATTTTCTATAGAAGTCTATAAAAACTCATAAATGTCTATAGACTTTCTATAGAATTCTATAAAACATTTTACTACGGGGAAGAAGGTGTTAATGCGTGCATTTCAAATTACAAGCAAATTCGGGGCAAAACCCCATCTAAATCACATCTCCGTGAACTTATCATGCTGATTCTGACCAATAATAACTTTATTTTCGGCGACGGTCATTACCTTCAAATTCATGGCACGGCGATGGGCACCAAAATGGCTCCATCTTTTGCTAACTTATTTATGGGACAATTTGAGGCCAATTTCCTGTCCCTACAGCCCAAGAAACCAGATGTTTGGTTTCGCTACATTGAGGATATCTTCATGATCTGGACCCATGGTGAAGATAGTTTGGATACGTTCCTATTGAACATTAATTCGGCTCATCCCACAATCAAATTCACTGCAAACAAATCCACAAGCAGTGTAGATTTTTTGGACATTACCGTGACCATGGCAAATGGTGCACTTAAAACTGATCTCTTCCGTAAACCCATGGATAAACATATGTACCTGCTCCCTAGCAGCTGTCACCCCCCGCACTGTACAAAAAACATTCCGTACAGCCAAGCATTGCGCATGAGACGTATTTGTTCTTCGGATTTAGATTTTCAGAATCGAACAGAAGAACTATCCGGACATCTCCGGAATAGAAATTATCATCGAGGACCCATTGAAAATGCTATAAAAAAAAAAAAGCAAAGGACAGACCTCGTGCTCAAACACTGACGTACAAACCACGTCAACGATCGACCAAATTGCCACTGGTCACTACCTATCACCTTAGGTTACCACCACTAAGGGCTATAATTCAGAAGCATATGCCCATTCTACAGACCACAGAACGTCTTAGGTCTGTTTTTCCGGATACACCGTTCATAGCCTATCGCAGACCACCTAACCTTCGTGATATATTATTACGATCTAAATTCAAGAAGCAAACTAACTCTTGCGACAACCGTAATTTTAGTAGTCATCTTTGTGGTTCATCATGCAAAACATACTCCTTGCTAGATAATAATTGCATTATAGGCCTATCACATAATTTTCCGACCATTACCATCCCAATGTCAATACTCAACGTTAACGTCACCAGCAAAAAGCCACGCTACTACAAAAATTTAATTAGATCATCAATTTTCAATTAATTTCGAAAATTATTGTAAATTACAACTTTGTGAGATTTAGTAAACTGTATTTTCCCATGCGAAATTCGTCTACATTTCTTTTGCAAATTGGCTTGATACTGGCCAAATCGGCCAAAGTCTATTTTTTTTTTTTATTTATGTGGCAAGCCGTATCAAATTTGTTGGCAGGCCGCAGTTGGCCCACAGGAAGCGGGCTGAAACTGGGGTATATGTGTTGAGAAAATAAAAAACAGAATAGGCCTATATTTTCTTCGTATGTCTTGCGTATTTTCTATGCATACTTTGTTCTGATAAAGTTCAAATCAACTTTTGTACCCCTCCCCCGATTCTATTTATTTAGTTAATTGAATATTGGTGATATACGTGAAGAAAATGTTTATAATTAGAACGGCCCTAACCCAAAAATAAGGTACATGTACTTAACATTATCAAAGTTTATAGAAGTGAAACGAAATATGTATAAGTATATATTTCAAAATCAGCTTTAGATGATGAAGACCCACAACTTGAAGGATGTCCAGAAGACTTAACAGTTGGTACCAACCAGGGAAAAAATTACGTTGATGCCAGATGGACGGAACCAATAGCATCCGATAATGTAGGAATTAAAACAGAAACGCAATCACATTCGCCAGGAGATAGGTTTAGACTCGTCGACGGAAAACCAACTGTTTACACTGTGCGATACTGGGTACAAGATTATAGAGCAAACGAAGCAGAATGTCTCTTCAATGTAACTGTCATTGGTAGGTTTGTTTAACTTTATGATGTAAATAAACTGGTTCATTTCAGTGATAGCATTATTTTGCATACAATTGGTAACATGCTAATAATTATACTATTATACTATAGACGATTATTGTGATATGTTCATTTGTAGCTGATATACAAGAACGCGTATATGTTTATTATTTGAATACGTTTTGTGTATAATATCTATTTGGTTAATGGGCAAGGCCTTATGAACTCTCTTCCAGTTGGCGAATACGACAGTGCAATAAAGTAAAAAGAACAGAAAATATCAATTTAAATTCTTGAAGTGCTATTTTGTCATTCTCCAATGACAGATGACGAGGCACCAGAGCTGCAATGTCCAGAGGAAACATCCAACTACTACAAAACCTTCTACGGATTTATCCACGCCTCTACTGACGAAGGAAGCCCAAATGGTACAATTACATGGACACCGTCCGTTGCTAGAGATAATAGCGAAATTCCACCTATTATCACAAATTTTCCAAACAAACCAGGTGATGTATACCCGATGAAATTGTTTCCACCGTACACGACTACTATTACTGCAACCGACAGATCGGGTAACTCAAGAGAATGCGTTTTACATTTTGCTGTTGTTGGTATGTATGCACAGACTATTTTTTTTAAATTGTGTTCATATACAAAAACCTACATCCATCATAAAGGCACACTGACTACTTAGTTGAGAAGGAATTGATAATTGTAGAGTATAGATATACAGACAGGCGTATATTCATTCATTCATTCATTCATTTAAGTAAGGAAGTGAAAGAGTGTGAATTAGTGGGGGAGTGAGAGAGTTAGTGAATGAGTGAGCAAGTAATAAAATGATAAATAAATGAATAAATAAAAAGCACTTTAAGAACATGACATGAAAAATAATATGAATAAAATAGATAAATAAATAAATAAATAATAATAAATAAATTAATAAATAAAAACTACTCTAAAAAGTTAAAAAGGTACTTAGTTAATTACGTGAAACGTTATTTGACACTATACAAAGAATAAACATGATATCTGAGAATAAAATTCACATCCAGTAGGTGTTTGAGATAGATTCTTTTACATATAACAGTAAACTATTCCAAATAATTATATATATATATATATATATAATTATATATACATATATATACATATATATATATATATATATATACCTATATACATATATCATGACAGTACGAGAGAGAATTAGAGAATTGGTGCGGGTTTAATGAATTAATGGATGAATACATTACACTATTGATAACTATTTTTAATTTTAGTAGATTTAAAGACTAAAATAATGGGTCAGTATGAGCTCTTGATGGTGCACCAGATATTATTCGGAGAGCTTCCTTTTGTCTAGTAAATAATTTAGCCTCAACGGTGGCGGACGCTGGGGGCCAGGAGGGCCATTGGCCCACCCACTTTTTCTACTGGGAGGCCTGGCACACCCATTTTTATGACTGTTCCAAGCAAAATAGTTTTTAGAACAATTTACGAACGCTGCAATGTCATTATTATTATTATTATTATTATTATTATTATTATTATTATTATTATTATTATTATTATTATATATCTATACTATTATTATTATTATTATTATTATTTATTTATTCTTATTATTATTATCATTATATTATTATTATTATTGGCTTTTCCCAGCAATACTGAGAAAAGCCTCTGACTTTTTAAACTTTTTTGTTGCATATATATTTCCTATCTTTTTGCACTGTTTTTTCTGGCCGTCACTTTGGTCACTTCCCATGCACTTTTTCTACTGGGAGGCCTGGTGCACCCACTTTTGTGACTGTTTCAAGCAAAATATTTTAAGAACATTTATTATTATTATTATTATTATTATAATTATTATTATTATTATTATTATTATTATTATTATTATTATTATTATTACTATTATTATTATTATTATTAATATTATTATTATTAATACGTAATACGGATTTGTTTATTAACCAAATAATGATTTTTCAAGTTCCTTTGATATCACTTTAGTAAATTTGAATGATAAAATACACAATGTACTTAGAAATAATGAAGTGACATGTTTCGTTGTTTTTGATTTTTAAATAAACGCTAAACTACTATTATTATATTATTTGTATTATATTTATTATTATTTTTTTAATGATTTTTTTTATTGATAACTCATGTTATTTACTGTCAATATGCTCACTGTTCAAGTAATAATTGATTGATTGATTGCTTTTTTTATAGACACTGAAGGCCCTGTTGTAACTTGTCCAACGTACTCAAACAACATGATTTCAAGCTCATCCAAATCTTCCTGGAGAGTGTTAACTGATCCGGGCTCCAGTTCTGCTCGATTGTATTGGTACCCGGCTAACGCTACGGACAACAGTGGCACTGTGGTGTCTGTTACCTCTAACTACAACCCAGGTGATGAATTTCTGGCCAGTAATGTCTCCCATCAAATAACGTACACTGCAATCGATGAAGATAACAATGTAGGAAATTGCTCATTCTTTATAACAGTTGAAGGTTTGTTAAGTTTTTGTAAGCCATTACTATTGCGAATGTTACACCTTATAGGCAATGCATAAGTTTCAGATTAAAAAAAAAATAATATTATTGTTATTGTTGTGATTATTAATAATAGCTTTCCATGGAAAAGTTACAAAAACTTAATCGAAGTCTACACTCATATGAGGCTTGGGAAGTGGACATCTTTTGGTTTGTGAAGGATTTAAACCATTGACCTTGGTATTTGAAAGCAAGTAACCCATAATAAGAACGACAATGATTACCAATAAATGAAACTTATATCGTGTTTGTTAGATATGGAGAGCCCATCAGTCGAATGTCCGTCACATCTACATTCAGAATCTGTTTTCCTATCATGGAACATTACGATCAGTGATAACGTTGGAGTCTTTCATTGGATGGCAAACGACTCCCGTGTCGTACCGTCTCATTCTACACCAAGTGACACAAAAATCACATTCCAACAAAATGGAACCTTTGTAATTGGTACAAGTTTTGTTGAATATCTGGTGACAGACATTTCTGGAAATACAAGAAAATGTTTAATTGTAATCACTGTTGAAGGTGAGAATATTAGTTAAATAGTTAGTTTTCTTTGCTAAACACCTGGCGCAGGTTCCATTCTAATATAAATAGGTAGTATAATGAAACTACAAAATAGTAACTAAAGTAGGCCTTAATTATATATAGTTTAAGGTTTAAGAATGTAAATTGCATATTTACGGTTTCGATCACTTCGGTTGTTTTTTTACTATCCCAGGCCCCACCATTGTCTGATACTAACCATAACGTTATCTTCTATCTTATTTCAGACTTGAAAAGACCGTCAATAATTTGCCCCAGTAATTTCTCTAATTACTACGATTATGTATTTGGTTTTCATCGTCTTGTTGCTGATTACGGTCGGTCATATGCAACAGTCACTTGGCCTTCCCCAGAAGTGAACGACGACAGTCAAGACCCTGTCACGTGGGAAAGTTTCCCATATAAATCAGGTGATAAGTTTCCTATTCGACAGTTTCCACCATACACTGTACAATTCACTGCAACCGATAAATCTGGCAATAATATATCCTGTTACGTATATTTTACAATAGTAGGTAAGCAAACATGGTTTATTTATATACATACATAATACATAATTTGTTTGCCATAGCAATTTCTTAATTTATATAAGCACATTCAAAGTACTATGGTATAATTCGCTATATAAAGTCCCTTTTACAATACATAATATTTTGACGTTTCTATAATCCTTACGAAATAATATGAAGACCTATAAGTTAGCTCCACCTCAAGTAGAAACAATACCACTCAATCACAATTTTTCTACACTATTCAGCAATGGATTACTTTCAATTAACATTTTGCAATGAAACGTTTACAAAGTGAATCTGTCAGTTTACATTTCATAGATTTTCAGAAAGTTCGCTGGAAAATTTGCTAATGTAATATTTTTCTAAGATAATAAATACAGTCGTGGATGGCCAGGGTTTCAATATATATATATATATATATATATATATATATATATATATATATATATATATATATATATATATATATATATATAATGAGGAAGCGAAGGTAAAAGTGACCCTTTTACTGTTGAAATAGGCCCGAAAATTTAAAACTGTTTTATGTGAAGTCATATTATGATTATATGGGTATATATAATATGTTTTAGAGAAAATATAATTGGTTAGTGGTGACAGAAATCCTTAAAATTTTTATTTACAGTGGTCAAATTTCATTGTTTTGAAGGCTTACGACAAGATACGTACTGTATGGAAAATATAAGCACAAGTTTAACTTTTTTTTTTTATCAATGATAATTGTAGCAATGACTATTTCCTCCCCGGATCGCTATGATTAAACACACACAGTGGCTACCACCAGTTTAGCTAAGATTGTACGAATTGTACACAAAATTTTGCTAAAAAGTTATTAAATTCTAGGATCTCAGGAAGTGAGTTGTTGTAATTTTACAGTATTACGTAATCATCACACAATAAAAACATTTTTTTTTCTATTTTTTATTATAGCCTATTAGTAAATGCCTGTGAAATTATTGCTATTGTTAGACCACCTATGTTGCAACACTAAGGTTACATACAGCATGAATATGGAGTCGATGTTTTATGTATACATTACCAGTCATCAAAATTAAGCTCATTGAATTTTTTTGTAAATGAAGTACATCAAGAGTGGAAATGGTTATTGCAACAATGATTAATGAAGAAAAAAACAAATTTAACTGTAACTTTTTTAATCAGTGTGCATCTTTTTAAAAGGTGTCAAAATTCCGAGGTCCAAAAAATGCTTCATTTAAGACCTGTACATTTGGTATTTGAAATATCATCTATAAAGCCCACCACTATCAAGAAACCTTTATTTACATGGATAAACTTTTAAAACCTTATCTTATACCTTTCTTTGATTATTTATATATAATTTAACAGCGTTAACGGCTATCTTGATTTATATTATATGCAACTATGTGTTTCCAGCCGTACTTACTGTGTAATAGAGTGTACCTGGCGGTATTTTGTATCTGTTCAACCATGAAGTCTCTGTGGTCTAATGGTTATGACGCTCGCCTTGACAGGGAGACGTCGCATGTCCGAATCCCGTCAGAGGCATTTTATTACACAATTTTTTTTCATTTATTTATATGACAGCATTCGTTGTGAGCTATGCTACACGATGTATCATCATGTCTATAAATTTTCTCTAGAATAATAAATAATACAGCAGCTGCCCAAGGCTTCAAAATTACCACTGTTCTGCTATGCACATGCCCACGCACATCCTATAAATTTTCTCTGGAGGTTGAGTGAACAAATTCGAATTGATTTTCAACTTCTTACACGATTGCAAGCCATTTAAATATAATCTCAATTACAATAAAAATACTCAACATGTCATAGGCCTATTGTTTTATCATCTTTATGTCCAATGAAATTATGTATTAAACTACCAGTATTTCTTTGAATTTCAGACATCGAACCACCGATTATCAATTGTCCAAAAAATATCACAAATTACCACGATACATTCTTTGGCATTGTCAGAGCTGCAATTGATCCGTTTTCCAATACAAGTACAGTAACCTGGGATCACCCTACTGTGTCTGACAACAGCGTACGTCATGTAAAGGTGACATCATCCTACCAATCCGGTGAAAGTTTCCCACCAAGATTTTATCCACCGTATGAAGTGGAGTTTACTGCTGAAGATGAGTCGGGAAACAAGAATACCTGCAAATTATACTTCCTTGTCACAGGCAAGTTCACTGATGAACAAATAAATTAAGGTTTTTCACAACATTAATGAATAAAAAATTAAGAAGACCTCAGTATGATACTTTTTCAGCTTTGGAAATAATTGTATAAAACCTTTAAAAATTGGCACGGATACCACTTTTGTTACCAAAATAAAATCTTACAATTTTTATATATTTAGTAATGAATTAATATATTCTTTGTTATTTGCAACCTTAAAACATCCATATATTATATATTTTACTGTTTTCATTGTTTTTTATTTAAATAAATGCCATGCATAAAGAGAGTGTTTTCAGTATGTGTATTTATTGAATTAAAATATACAATGACGTTACATCTTGTGATACAGACTTCAATGTCACCAAGAAAATACTAACTATAATACACAAACCTAACAGAGGGTCTGTGGTTGGATACGGCCATGAGCATTTGTTCTCATTAAAAGTATATTACAAAATCCGTTTTCCTTCACGCTCTCGGGCGAATTTATGAAATCATTCTTGCAGACAAAAATCCACCCGAGATTCAGTGCCCGAGCTTTGTTAAAGCCGATAGTCAGACTAGCATGAACAGTAGTTTAGTACGTTGGCAGATTGTTGTAAGTGATGTAGAACCTATATCGTTAATCAAAGTGAACAACAGTGCAGTGATGCCATCTCGTCTCGAACCTTTCAAAAGAAAGGTTAATTTCACAGCAACGGCTCTCCTACCGGCTGGCATCACCTATATCGAGTATGCATTTGAGGATTCATCAAGTAATGCTGCATTCTGTACTTTTCAAGTTGAAGTTTTAGGTAAACCACCATCTAGAATTTATAATTACTAATTATGCACATTATATTAAGATTCTGTGAATTAATAAGAAATCACTTGTTTAAAGGTATTTTCTAAAGTCGAATTCATCTTATTCCAATAGGTGAAATAAAACCATAGTATATTATATATTGTTTCAGAATATGTTAGTACCTTCACGTCGCCGTTTACACAAATCGTGAATAAGCAAACCGTTAAATCTGATGTTACGACTGCTTCGTCAACCTTGCCAAACGCAATCTACACTGCTTATCTTTACACCGATGAAGTTACAGACAGAAGTACTTCTCCATTAGTATCACCTACTTCATTACTATCCCAAATATCATTATCTACATCATTGTCAATGACATCCTCATCCTCGGTATATTCACCTTTATTGTCCATAACACCATCGACGTCATCATCATCATCATCATCTTCTTCGATATTTGCATCATCCTCATCGTCGTCCTCGTCGCCATCATCATCATCATCATCATCATCACTATCTTCATCATTTATAACAGCATCCTCAATAACTACACCATCACAATACTATGGCTTAGCATCTTCCTCTCCATTATTGTCTTCTTTATCATCACCAGCACCATCATCTTTATCATCATCATCATCATCATCTGCATCCTCCTCATCCTCATCATTGTCAACAACACAAAGGTCATCCTCATTACCATCAACATTGCTTTCATCTAAAAGTGTAACTGATGAAGTCGTTAACACACTGCAACACACTAATATGATAACCGAAGATGCTAACTTTAAGCACAGAACCCAAATTACTAACCAGAAAAACACTGTTCATCAATCAACTGACCCACAACTGACTGATGTTCTTCGACCAACAGACCCACAACCAACTGAGTTGACTGATAGACAATCATTTAACCAACATACAACTGCAAAACCATTCCTTTCAAGGCAGTATACTGACCATATAGATAAACGTTCAAGAAATCAACACCGAACTGTCCATCAAGAGACTACTAAACAATTTTCAACTGACTTAACACTTTCGACCAAACAACAGTCAACTGACCAAACAATACATCCACAGACACAGAACACATTACTTAACAAACTGTTGACTGCAGAAACTGTTAGTAGCCAGCGATTTACTTCTTCGGTTGACAATACAGTTTCCAGTTCGAGAAATGTAAATTCAGACCATACATTATATAAATCACTTTCAACTGCAGCAAACGAACTATCAATTTCAGATAATCTATACAGAATGACAGAAGATACTATATATAATTTTACAACTGCATCATCGCTTAAAATTGCAACGACACGGATTGTAATTGAAGCCAAAATCAACAATACGAACAGTAATGGTAAGTATCAAATTCTTCTGTACACAACTGATTTAACCTTCATGATAGGCGATTGCAAGCCTTTATTCAAAACTACGGCCTTTACGGCCCAGAAACA
The DNA here is from genome assembly GCF_011630105.1 of Anneissia japonica. NCBI lineage: Eukaryota > Metazoa > Echinodermata > Crinoidea > Comatulida > Comatulidae > Anneissia > Anneissia japonica. Next base: position 248,987 of record NW_022747660.1, on the reverse strand, counting down.
GACATGTTTCGATAGTTTCGATAGTACTTCAAACATTAGTGAAACAATTGTACACCTGAACTATGTCTAGGCCTACATACATATATTGGGATAACAAATAACAATACTTAGCATGATAAGAATTTGAATTAAACCGTGACTTCAAATAGAACAACATGAATCTAGCATGAATAAAGAGAAAAGTAAAATAACAATATAGCATTGAATAATGAAGAATGAAACAAATATAAAAATACAAAGGTAAAATTGACATGCTATAAGTGTTTGTTAGGCAATGGCTGTTACTGCTGGATGTGTAACGCTTCTTTTGTTTTGAGAATCTGCGTGGTGAGGGCAGAGTCCAGTATGGAAAAATAGTTTTAATTGATCAAATGTTTGCAATGATTGGAATTTTCAAGTTTGTATCCACTGTTAAGTGTACCTGCACGCGTGGTTTAAGTGACGGCTTGTCTCGTCAACAAATCTTTTTGTCATTAAACGAAACAACACATCCACTGTATGGTGGTACCTGTTAGCTATGTTCTTACACGGCTGCTATCGGTTAGCAGGATCCGGATCCTGCTAACCGTTAGCTGCCGTGCTTCCATATGAGAAAATCCCGATCCGGATACCAAAAATATGATGATCGAATCACTGGCCAATAAGAAACTGGAAATTGTAAACGTGTACGTGTGATTGGTTGATGATAAAAACGCGCTCAACTTGCTAACCGATAGCGCTTGCTAACCGTTAGCGGTATGCGGATACTGCTAACGGTTAGCGCTAACCGATCGGGCGTTCTCACGCAGGTGCTAACGGTTAGCGCTAACGGTTAGCTCCCGATCCGGATACTAGGGCTCTCGTGAGAACCAGGCTATTATTGATTTCGTACGAACTATACCTAACATACGACTGTTGGTGAGCAACAGGCAGTATCTCTACAACCTGTAAAGTTCACAAGAAACTACGAGGCACTACAAATCACACTATAGAGTACTACAGTGTTACGTCACGATAAAACGTGATACTACTCCTTTGCTGTCGTTGCAAAATGCGTTTAACCCGGCGCCATTATCGCCACTATTAAACCATTGATCCCAATTTCTAACGTAATTATTAGGATGTTGTATCTTATTTTTGTTTGTTCGATAACTAATATAATGCGAGCTTTTGTGTTTTTAGTACATTTTGATGGTAAAATATTAGATTTTAAAATGCCTATTCCAGAAAGCCTATGCAGTCATTCAGGCGTAATGAACGGTAACCTACGTCCGTTAACAACAGAGAATGCCACCTGGCGTCGTGATGACACGACTGTGGTACTCTATACGACTGTTGGTGAGCAACAGGCAGTATCTCTACAACCTATGAAGTTCACAGGAAACTACGAGGCACTACAAATCACACTATAGAGTACTGCAACTCGTATATCCCCTGTCGTGTTACCCATACTAGTAACGGATATAAGAAACTGTAACTTAATTGTAACTTAGTTTACCACCTTTTGACTAAATACAATCAACACAGCAATGTAACTGACAGGTATTTTCTTACAGGTACTGATAGTGCAACTTTGGTGATATTATGTCTGTGTTTATTTGGAGGTTTATTGTTCTTCATTAGCTTATTCATCATCATTAAAAAGAAAATGATTGATAAGTCGACGGTTAACCAACACTATTCTGTAAGTGTGTAAGACTCGAGTAAATGTGTTTGAAATTGTCATTGGTCAATTACATTGTATACAATTTAATATATCATATCACTTATATATATATATATATATATATATAAATATATATATATATTATCTATTAGTAAAATAACGTTAATAAATATATATAATACTGATTTTTTTTTATTTTATAGGATGCTAATGATTTTGATAGTGACAGGACATCAGTCAACATATGCGATTTAGAGCCCTTAAATAAAGACCCTAGTGTGACCAGAACCGGAGACGGACATTCAAACTGTGCATACATCTCAGATGTTAAGGACAGCAAATTGTAAAATTTAATCAATCAATTAATGATTTGAACTAGATAGAATGCTGTGATCTGTCATATCAAACTAAAATTATACTACAGTAGTACGGTACCTTATACTGGTTTCAAATTCTCTGATACCCGGTGTCTTCTATAAAGCTCTGTCCTCACTATCACATTATTTATGTGACAAATTTTTGTGATTTGCCAATATATGACCATGCTGGTGTCATATTACTACCAAATATGAACACATTTATTTATCACTTAAATGTATTTTTGTCATATAAAATTTGATAATGTGAACAAGGCTTAAATGTTTAGAATAACGTCAGAAGAACTATTGTTGCATGTGTTACTACGTAGTTTCATATATAAACTTTAGGCATAGGTTCATCGCCGAAAATTGTATCAGTGTAAGAAGTGTTTCTTGCAAAAACATTTTTTTTTTCTTCAGAGGTGTAGCACTTTACTTGTGTCATTTCATTATTCATACTTGTGTGTTTATGTCATGCAGCTCAAAAACCTTTTAACTCCTGACTAGGCTGAAAGAAATCATGTTAATATTTTACAAAAACTAAATATGAATTTCTGGTACATTTTGGTTGTAGTGTACGCCAACCCAACCCATCGCATTGGTTTCTTAAGCAAAATATTAATAGATTTATGTAAGCAGTGGGTATTTAGTCGGTAGAATGTTTATTCGTTTACACAGCATTTCTGTGATTATTAAGAGCGCACTCACATTCTATTAAACCTTAAAGATTGGCAAACTGATTTTATACCAAATAGTATCAGCATCAGCTAGCTCCTTGTTGTAAGAAAAAAAAAAAAAAAAAAAGATGGATCTTTAAATCATCTAACAATTTGTTCTCTTTTGTGCTGTGAACACACACACCTGTATACCATAGAATCTGTTTTTATTTTGCGAATGTGATTTTATTAACCCTTTAGTGGTTTTCAATTTTCAATTTATTTATTAAAAAAAGCGCTTTTTTGTAATATGCAATAAAAATACATTATAAACGTAAAATAAAATATCAATTCATTTAACAGTCCATGCTAACAAAACTTTTGTTTATTGTTACCTTACTGTTTAATTAAAAGCATTTACTTTCATTATAATAATGTTAAATAACATATAATAATAATAATAATAATAATAGGGCCTACAGACAGGTCCTAGTGGTTAGGTCAGTTTATTTATCCTTCACTGTACTTCAGTCAAATGATACTGGCTTGTTTAGCTCAGTTAAAATGTATATAAGTGATTGAATATACCGGTAGTTGGCTTATAATTTTACAATCAAATACTAAAAACTTCAATAAAAGCGATGCGTTTTTATACCAAAATCAAACGCTGCTAACTACAAATGAGTGCACACCGCATAAAAGTGCACCACGCGCGTTCACACTAAGCTCGACTGTTTAGAACAAAAAAAGTTACCTACTGGCTCCATAAAATAAGATTGTAAGACAGACAGCCCCTGTGGTGGACGACGAGGGTTGCTGGATGTTGGTTGGGTTGCATTAGATATGTGCGCTATATAAAACTACACTATTATTAATATTATTATTATTATTATTATTATTATTATTATTATTATTATTAAGCTTTCATTTTATATTTTATTCCATTATATATATTATTATGTAGAACATTTGTTTTTCATTTTTACATATACCGCAAATTGTTACATTTTTTACTATTTTTAGTTTCTCTCCATACAGTTGTATAATGGTAGGAACAGTTTTATTTGATAATAAATAATTTAGTTGTGAATATATTTTTTTTTAAATCTGTCGCTCCAATTTAGTTTAATGCAATATCTCTTTTATGTATAGTTTGAGGTGGAATAAAAATTGTATTAAACTCTTGAATAAATATTTTTTTAGTATATGTTACTATACTAAATTCATCGGCATTGCACGTTCATTAGGGCAATATGCATAATAATGATACTTAAAAGGCAGTCATTTGGAATATAGCTTAAATTAGTTAAGCGTATTAACTGGACTAGGTTTTTTATTACACAATTTTCTGGGATTTCAGCAGCATCTACTTTTGCTTCTATATTTTCATAATTACAATTATTTCAAAGCAAACGGACGCAAAAAAAAAACAAAAACAAAAAACAAAAAACAGGAAAGTACTCAATGAACGCCTAGGATTAAAAAACTACCGGTACGTATAATGTAAGCCTAACATCATAAATTATTGACGTTTCGCAAACACGGCGTGAATATCAACCCATATTTTAAATCAATCTAAGACAACTATATAAATTGTGAAGAAAAATGAATTTAAACGTCGTTTTTCACAAGAAAGTTAGCTGTTTCGCTAGCTTTATCTGTTGACCATGTCTCAGTGGCTTGCCATCCCAAAACCAGTCGCTAATTGTTAGACTAAGTAATTAGCATAAGAATGTGACAGTATTGATTAGTACAGAGAGGCCGTAATACTTTTACTCATACCTTTGGCAATAATAAGTTGATTCCAGCAAACGATCTATCATTTTAAAGCTCATAATATGGAGAATAGGAATATATTAAATGATCAATTTTCTTTTTTTGTCACTGATGCTGGTTGTGGGATGGCATGCCTCTGTTAGTTTTACAATTTTAGACCACTTACACACCTTCGTCGGGGAAATGAAAAAATATAGGCCTAGGCCTATGTATTTTTTGCATATTATTAGATTTTAAAATTGATAAATATGCCTATGAAAACCTTAAATTGTCACAGTTTCCTGAAGCTAATCACGTTCGCAGGCAACAATGTCAATCCTCATCACCAGCTCTTGGCTCACATGGAATGGGCGGTTGCTACGCTGAATTTGACCAAAAAATGGCAAATTTTACAATACAGGTTTTTACCCAAAAATCGTATTTTGAAGCAAGTCAATCACTGGAAAATTCCTTTGAATATTTGGGCCAAAACATCAACATCACATCTTTTGATAGATAATGTTTATTAGCTGTCGTATAATATCAGATATATTCAGATTGAATATTATAGTAATGTACTAATAGTTTCAAAATACAATTTTTGGGGAAAAAGTGTAAAATTTAACAATTTTGTGGGAGATGACTTTTGATATACAATAACTCTAAAATTTAAAAAAATGGATAATGTCTGAATTTTTATAGGTGTTCCATTTTATGTTTGGTAAATTTTTGACAAAGCATCATACAAAAAGGTTGTTAAGCTAACTATTTTGACCTAAGAATGAGTTACAGTTGAAATATAACTAATTCATAAAAAAAATCTGCAATGCAAAAACAATTCATTTATGATAGGAAACTCAACAGTAATGTACAAATTGCCGTAGCCAGGAATTTCAAATAGTGCGCGATAACATCAGGGTGGACCCACTTTACGCGTAAATCCAAATAATGTGGACTCATTTTCTCTAAAGTTTGACTCATTTTATTATGAAAATTATGAGAATTATCAAAAATATGAAAATTATTGACCCATTTTCTTAAAAGTTTACCCATTCTAGGCAAAATATGAGAAATCTGGACCCATTATTCCAAAAGTGGACTCATTTTATACATAAATCTGCATAATTTGGACCCAGTTTTTTTCTTTTAGAAAATGTGGACCCATTATTTGTGGACCCAATAGAAAAAATGTGTGGGACTGTCCCAACTGTCCCAATAGCTGGCTACGGCATTTAATGTACAGTAATGTAAACAACATAAGTTGTATAATGTTCCCGATATCGAGACCTTGATGATCTGTTATTACAGTTTTTTTCAGAAACCGGAGGTCTTGAATCCCAGACGTTTATTGAGGACCTCTTTTTACATTATGTCTACATGTCTACATATAGTTAAAATTACTCTAACTGTTTTCTGCATTACTATTATTTAATAATTTTCTGTTTGGAAATTCACCCTTACCACAATGCCAAGTACGTGGGAAAGCGTCAAATTCTTCTTGGCCATCCCATTAATATGCTACTATCTACGTAACATGGACTGCCTACATTGCGGTTGTACGTGTAACCCCTTTCATTACAATTTAAGCATCTTGGGCATTTTTTAGCAAAATGAATATTGCACTCTCATTATTATAATTAGGAATGGAACTTAAGGTAACAGTTACATATATGTTTTTATTCATTATTAATGAGAATGAAAGTTGAGTGGAAAAAACATAAACAAATAAATACACTAAAATAAATAAAATTAAATAAAATATATAAAAGTCAGTATCATTACGTATTCGTGATGAGAAAGGGGAATTTTTAAGGTGGAAAAGGGGCGTTTCGCCAGCATTTATTCAAACCTACTGACAGAAGGGGTGCGAATTAGTGCAAAATTTTGAAACTACTTAGGCTTCTAGTAAGAATAAGAAACTGTAAAATAGTGTTAAATATTACGTCAAATCAAAACCAAACAAGTGTCTGGCAATGGGTCGAAATAAAATTGTTGCTAATGCAAAACAACAGTAAAGATAAATCTTTCCATAGAGGCTAAAGGACACACCTTAAGTGGAATAATATTGGCAATTTTTGCTTTTTCAAAATACTCGTAAAACCCTTCTTTGGACTTAAATATGAAACTCTAGGTACGTACATTCTGCTACAAATTCAATGTGCAATGAGTTTCTACTGACACTGATAGCAAATCTAGTAAGTCGCTCACAGACGATTGTTCGAAATTTGCAACAATATAAAATCTCTCGCGTAAATGGCATGATCATCGGCAGACATTTTTGTTAAGGTGTTCACTCGAGCATTATTAGTTAATATTTGAATGTAGTTCTCCTTATAAAGGAAGGATCATATTGCTTTAATAATTATATATATTTGAAATTTGATCAGCCAGTTATACTAATACACTCTTATTATTACATAAAATTACGAAATTACGATAAACTACAAATAAAGAAATTTTATTACGCTTTTTTTTTTTTGCCTGTTCACAGAATCCTCTATGTACCCATGTTAGATCGTACTTAAACCGGATGAAGATAAGAGGCGCCGAGAGGTATTTTTTCGGAGCTAGACCAATGTTCTGCTTAACCTTGTCACTTGAGCACTATTAGTTAATATTTGAATGTAGTTCTCCTTAAGGAAGGACCATATTGCTTTAATAATTATATATATTTGAAATTTAATCAGCCAATTATACTGATTTACTCTTATGTTACATACAATTACGAAGTTACGATAAACTACAAATAAAAAAAAAATGTATTACTTTTTTTTGCCTTGTAGCTATTATAATTCTACGGGTTGTAAATATCAAGATACATTTAAAAAAAAAATGAAAGTAATAAAAAGAGAAAAACACTATTTAGATACCAGTTGTTGTTGTTGTTTTTTTGTTTTGTTTTTTTTTTTGTTTTTTTTTTTGTTTTTTGTTTTTTTGTTTTTTGTTTTTGTTTTTGTTTTTGTTTTAAAACCAAGCAATAAGTTTCAAGGGATACAATATTTGTATTGCAACACAATAGTGTTTTGTTTTCACTGTCTCATTAGAGCCTAATATTAGCATTTCTTAACGTTTATATCCTTCAGAATCAATACTTTTATAGGGGGCATACACTTGCTACATTACTTGTCACAACTACTATACTGTGTAGGCCTTCTCAAATAGCCAGATTCAATATTACTGTGTTTTTTTATACTTTGAAAGACCATGCTGTACATAAACTGTGTCTAGTCATAGGGATACTATTACAATTATTAGTCCATTCATTTTCACACTATCTTTAACTTCCAAGCCTATTTAACAGATTTCTGCCTACTCCACAGTGTTAATCCAAGCATAAGCACTGTAGCTTCCTCGATACGCCACTGTTTTGCGAGGAGGAGGTCTGGTATGCATAGTTATGCATATCGGTTCACCCAGCCGACAGAGCCATATATATAAAGAGTTGCGACATTCCGCTCCTTGGTTTACGAAAGTCACGTGGTACCGTCCATTTTGTTTCATAATCTTCCCGATGAACACATGCAAAGTATATGTGTTACGTACATTGCATATTAATTTCACACACTTAATTGGGTTTACAACTATATTTTATAATACACCTGAACCACACACCTCAGTGCCAAGTGCCTGCATCGTCCCACCTTATCCCACCCCCCAACTTTGGAGTGGAGTTTAATAACTTGGTGGTGAAGATGCTTGCCTTCCAACCCGGGTCCTGAGACATTTTTCTCATGACCAAAACAACACCACTCCCTAAACCCTGTCTCTTATACACATCTAGATGTGTATAAGAGACAGGCCTAGATGCGTTCGGAAAAATATTTAAGCTAAATAAGAAAAAAATTAATTTGTTTTCCGGCCTTTTCTGACGATCTTTAAAGGTTGTTCGCTAAACAATATTAGAAAATGGTTCTTAATTTCAAATCTTTGTACAGTCTGTATACGAATGACAATGAAAATAAAGGTGATGTTTAATAATCTTAAAAATGATTTGCTGTTTCTATTGCCTACTATTATATAATTATTATAACTTTATTTTGGAAACGACGCTTTTAAAACAGCGGACACGCTCTTGCAGTGTGTTTATTAAAGTAACATACTGTACAGATATAATACAATATTAAAATAGAGGCGAGACTTTTAATACAATAAAATGTACGTTACATACTGTAAATACACAAGTTGAATATATCACAGATCCTGTATATCATTTAACACTTACAATTTATAACATTTACAGCAAAGAACAGTTTATATATTGCGGCCAACTGACCTATACTATTTTAATATTTATAAATAATAATAATCAAATTAATAAAATAAGATTTGTATAGGGCTCGCTCATATTCAAATTTAAAGAGCAAAAATCTATATACCCTAGACGGATTTAAATTACATTTTGATATACGTATTTATTTAATTTTTGCTGGTCGTCACATACCATTTATTTGCAAAAATAATAGGAGCTACGGTACTTAAGGATTGCCTAATTAAAGAATGCTTGCCATCGAGGGGCTCTCTCGGTCTATCGGCGAGGATTAAAGAACTGCTTAAAAATAGTAAATTATTACAGTATTATTTTATACAGTAATATGAAATTGGATATAAAGTAGTGAAATCATAAAAAATATCTATAAATAGTTACATGAAATTCGACTGCTAAAAAGATTAAATGAAAATAAACTATACAGGAGGCCGCTAACTGTATTATACAATATTAAATACAGGAATACACATCACGTTAGACACAGAACGCGCATCGCGTATGACACAAAATGGCTTCTAAATTCTCAATGTCGCAACTCTTTCTATCAATGGCTCTGCCAACCGACCTAAAATAGCGCCCTCTGTAATTTTACCTTAAGTGTAAGGGAATATAAAATAATGCGGACGGCACGCATTATTTTTTCTGAAGGATAAAAAAGTTTAGAAATGCTCGGAGACAAATTACGAGTACTTCGGACCAATGAGATATGTTCGGACACACGTTGCTAATAGTAGAGTCATTTTCATGAGATCCGTGACTAATTTTAGGATACCTTTGTTTCTCGATGGATTTGGCAAGATGGACCAATTTAGATAAAATATAGCTCCTATACCTCCCAGATATTGGGGGAAAGTCCCGTTTGGGGGCGTTTTTCAAAATGGCCGCCTGTTGATTTGGACGCTTGTATCTCGATAACCACTGGTCAGAGAGACTTGATTTTGGTCTCAAATTGTTCACAATATGAATGTTCCTATTTGTTGTAATACAACTTTTTATCAAAAAATGGCGGGAAATGCGGTTTTTGAAAGTTTGACCTTTGACCTTGTAATGTCATATCTCAATAACTACTGGTCATAGCATGGACCTATTATTATTAATAGGTCCATGGTCATAGAGACTTGCAATTAATTGCAACTTGTTCAAAAGATTCATGTTTATATTTGTCCTAATAAAAAAATATTCAAATAGTGACCGAAAACGGTACATTCTGACATTTGACCTATTGTAGGGTCATTCTATGTTAAATCAACCAGATTAAAAAGAAATTCCTGTATGACCGTCTCAGATTTTGATGAAACTTTATAAAATGATCCATTGTATGAGAAACCAAAAAAAAAAAAATTAGCCTCATAGGATATGTAGTTTTCGAGATATAAGATGTGCAAACGCAATTTACCTCAAATTTGGAAGCTTATAACTCGAGATTGGTAATAGCTATCAGAGCCAAAGTTGGTATTCTAACATAGTTGTCGCCATATTTCACAAATATCGCCTTAGATTAACAGTTATCCCTTCTTTTTTGAAGTTATCTGCACTAAAATTAGCCGCTTAGTTTAACGATGCATTTTTTTGTGATTTTCAAGGTCACCTTTCTTCCATTTGAATGGGTATATAACCCTCATATTACAGGTGTATTATCTAGGTGTAGTTGTCTCTAGCCACATGCAAGCGCAGGCTGATCAAATCAATTAAAATTGAATGGCATATATTCAAAGTTGGGACCAGATCTATAAAAGTGAAAAATGCCTATGTTTCTCAACAACAGATCGTCTTGTGGAAAGTTAAAATCTTTTCTTAAATTTTTCCCAGTTAATCAGATATATTAGATCTACCTATAAACCAAATTTCAGGTTTGGTACTCAGCTCCTTCATGGTTAGATACTATGTTGAAAACTACACAATAACATAATCGGAAATCACGAAAGTTTTTAAGAGTTGAGTCATTCTATGCCAACTCAACAAATGCATTACAACAGAGTCATAGATTTCTAAATTTTGTGTTGAGGACACTGTCTCAGTGTTATAGATATCTATGTGAACTGAAAACCTGATTTGTATTGTGGGTGACGGCCCTTATTATTAGTAAATTATTACTCTTGGAAGCACCGCTTCCATTCCAGTGTTAAATTGGCTATTCTAACGCCATCACACGGTTGTTACAATAGCAAGTTTAAGCGTTGTAGGGTATGCTCTGGCTCCCATTGACTAACTGAATACGTGATTGACTGAGATTAAAAACCAACCATGCGGAACTTCTAAGTAGGCCCGACTGTGACTTATGCTAGATAACAAAGTAGGCCAAACATTGAAAAACTATTCCAATGAACTGTAGCAATCCACTCGAAAAGGTTTATATAGAAGATTCTGACTAAGATATGCTAAAACTGATGTAAAACTTTATTGCAATCAACTGATTGAAGTTTAACAAAAATGAGTAAAATTGATATCCTTAATCTGATTTAAGAAGAAAAAAAAAGGAAAAAAAAGAACAAACCTCAAATTTACATCAACCAGCAACGTGGAGTTCGACTGTTCAGGGGGAGTTACCATTCATGATAAAGACCATGATTAATAAGCAGAATTAATAAGTTGAAGCGGTTTGGCGCAGCGTGAAAGGTTTGATTTCCCAACCTCGAGGTCGAGGTTTCAATCTCTCGCTGTGCATTTCGCTTGTGTCCTTGAGCAAGGAACTTTATCTGCATTGCTTCTCTCCACCAAGGAGTATAAATGGGTACCTGGCGGGGTTGCTCGCTCCTTCGCTGAATACAGTAGCAGCACTTAGCATGTGGATCCAATGACCAGGGACGTCAGAAGCGCTTCGTATCTGCAAAGAAAGGCGCTATGTAAATAAATATGATTAGAATAATAAATGTTTTTGAACGGTTAGTTTTAACTTTTGGAATACAAAATTCGCGGACTCTTCTTTGGTTTTATGGGACAGAAGTAGTTTCCGGTAATATAAAAAATTCCCTGTACAGTCGAACACGACGTTCTTCTAAGGTAGAGAACCCAAGTACACCTCGAGCACACTCATAACTTTCTCCAGGAAGGATACATTTCAATGGAAATAAGACCTTTTTAGGACTTTTTTGGGCTATCCTTGCATCTTCTTTGAATGAATTCCTCAATTCCTTCATCAGACTTTGTACTGACCTTTTCCTTGTTTTCTTGGTAAGTTTTTCTAATGAATTTTATGCTTTTTACATTGTGTATTGTTTTAATGATTGTACTGTTTTTATATGAGATGCGAATAAATCAAATCAAATCAAAATTCAAAGCTCTTCTCTGAATTTGTTCCAGTTGTTGGCTCTGTTGCTTAGTAATATTGGTTCCCCAAACTGGGCCGCATATTCCAATATTGGTCTTGTAATACCTATAATTGAACAAGTGCCGGAGCATCTAAACCCGCTCTGCGGACCAGTTTGAGGAAGTGCATTATAATGTTACATTTATTAATCATCTGAACAATGTGGGGTTGCTATGATAGACAATTAGAGATAATTAATCCAATAAGTTTAAATTCGTTAACGCATTCCTCTAACTCTCTAACGAATGTCTACCAGAAGTTTAGACCTACCTAATAATAAACAGAAGTTCATCAACCACAATTAATTAATTTATCAATCGTATCAGTGCGTAAATTAGCAAATCATTCTGATACGCGCAGCCAGTGCACATGTAAAGTTAATGTCTTATCACTAAGCAACCTGTCACCACTACAACAAACAGTTTTAAATTATACACATAAAACAGGATTAATTCGGACACTATAGAAAAGACATAGAAGCTATTATTTTCTTCCAAAATGCCTTCAGACAGGCGGGCTTCATGCATTCCATTTTAGGAAATAATGGCTCTTCGGCCATTTTTTTTATAGTGCCCTCATATTAAATGCATTCTCGGCTTACCATACACAAATTTGGATCCATTCTATCGGATAATGTATAGTTACGTCAATAGAAACAAAGGCAAAGGTTGAAACCGATATGCTCAAATTCATATCTTTCGATTGTGTGCTTCACTTTGTATCAGAATCCTGGATCGAATATATTTAATTTCTCTACTTATAGTCACAAAATGCGCCCATTATGGCGTCAACATTTGCTCTTTATTATGATAGTTATAGTATTATCGGATGCAGCTCGAGTTTTCAACTTTAAACCAGGACTTGACTATAACTATGAAGTTCAAACTGCTACTCACATGACAAATGTAGGGAAAATGAATGCAAAAGCAAAGGTTTGTTATCTCTTTAACCATTATAACAATTGATTTATTAGGCCTTATAGCAGAATAGGTAGACTTCAAAGGCATAATATGTTGTAAATTTCATGTTTATTCCAAACGTTTCGCCGGTTGGTGCTTCATCAGTGGACTAACATCGTATGTTACAAAGCAACGTATATAATAAGGCTAAGGCCTGTTAGGTCAAATGACTATGCATTGACTACTACATTTGTACTTCACATCTATATGTAAATCTCAGTATATGTGTGAGTGATATTCATTAATATGTGTGATCAGGTTATTTTTATATATGTTTATGTATAATATGTGGGTTTGGGTATGTGTAAATGAACGTATATATAAAGATGTGAATGCATATATATATATATATATACTGTCTCTTATACAC